>NC_079290.1:14961199-15261199 GCF_023638135.1 Falco biarmicus
CCATACCTCTGATCTGGTAGGCCAACTACAAGTAAAAATACACATACTTGACTAAATACCTTGGTAAGCTTTGGTGACTGCTACTTAAGCATAGGCTACAGAATCCCTGCCAGATGCTCAAGCTGGTCATACCTTTTCTTCCCAGTCCCAGCTCCAGCTAGCAAGGCAGACAGCCAACAGGGACTTTCTCCATGCCACTCTTCCCATGCCCAGTTCTAGTTTTAAAAGTTCTAAACTACATTGTCCACACTCCCTGTTCCAGTGCATTTCCTCATAGATTACTGGACACAGCCCTCTTTCTCAGAAAGGAAGAAAGTTATTTTAACACTTGCTGCTCGCTTCTGTTTCCCTACAGGATTTCATGTGGATTAAGCCATTGCTTTTAAAGCAACACCCCTTGTATACATGTGTATTTTGAGGATGAGAGGGGAGAGGAAGAGGAAGGCATCAACAGGAAGCTGGGACAAGAGCATGGGTATGGATAAAACTCTAGGCAGAACATTACGACATGGTACATTGGTAGTCTGTTAAGGAGGGGCCAAAGCAAAGCCAACCATCTCCCAGTGATACTGCAGATTACACAAGCTCCCATTGTAAATGTGGCAACGTTACAATTAATGGTACATTTAAAGTCTCAAGCTTATGCAAGTAGCACACATGGATTACTTAGCATCTCTTCGAACACAAATGGTCACCCAAACACCATGAAAAGTTCTGCCTTTCAGCAGATGTTTTGATTCCAAGGTCAGAGTCAGGAAAGAAACTGGAATGACTCCCGATACATGGGAAAGTTTCCAAAATATCTAAAGATCTACCCTGCTGATCAACTGAAATCTGTATTACATAGCAGCCTCTTCTGGTTTTGAACCTGTGGCTTCCCTACACAAAGCAACAGACGGAACAGTGTCAAACACTCCCTGCTTTTGGAAGGTCACGAAGATTTTGTCAATACTACACATTTACACTATTTGCAGAGAGCTTGAAGGATGACACTGGTAAACTTTGACCACCTTCCACCCTACAGAAGACAAGCTCACTTCAAACTAATGAGTAAATGGTCACCAAGTGCTCAGGGCTGCAAGTCTTCTCAGGGTGATAAACACCGGAAACTTTGTGCAATGAAAAATCTCAATGTAGAGAAGGATGATGAAGTTTCCTGACTACTGCTACTTTTTCAACTTTAAGATGATGCAGCTTGTTTTCTTCCAATCCATGAGGGAGGAACACAGCTGCACTGGTAATGCTTATGCTGCTGCCCGTCTTCTTCCTCAGTGGAAAAGGATGCTTGGAACAGTTACGTCACCTCTTTATCACAGGTATCCTATGACAGCAGTATCTAGGCTGGAAGATTAAATTCCCCACTCCTGCCCAATGGTGCCGTGCCCAAATGCACAGTGCTGAAACAGATCAGGGAACAGGTACCACATTGTCACTTGAATTGCATGAAGAAAAACAATGCATGAGAAGCTTTCTGGGAGCGAAAACAGCATTTGTGTGATGATTAAAAGCCCTGAAGATGAGGAAGCAAAGGTTCACAGGCTGCCTTTCTGGCAGCGTCAAAGCTAATGCAGTGGGAAGGTTTAGCCCAGGGAACTAGATTTTAGCTAGTTCAGAGTAAACCACTGAACTATATATAGGGCACATAAGAGTATGTTGCTCTACATTATTCCTTTTTTCTGTTAAAAAAACCCCCAAATGCCAACATAAGCATGCCCAGAGCTTCAAAAACAAGCTTTACCCTCATTTGAGCACACTCAGCTATAGACCTCAGTACATATACACGATTTTTGAAAAACATTTCCTAATTAAACAGAAAACTTTCTGTGTACAAGTAGTTCAATACTACCTTACATAATTTTGATTTCCCCCACAGTTACATGTTGTGCATAGAAAGCAATATAAGAAAGGGAATGAATGAAAACTCTTCTGTGAATCTGGAACCATAGTGTGGTATCTGCTTTGAGAAAACCAAGTGCAGCAATTCTTCTGAGGCACATACACAGGGCTCAAAACAGAACAAAACATCCATTACTGTCCAGCAACAGTGTTTAAATTGTATTGACATTACTGAAAAATAAAATGCTGAACAAAAATGTTGTAATGTTACTTTGAAAAAAGAGTCACAGAAGATAGATAAGCTTAAGAACTCAAAATTCTTGTACAAGTCTCACCAATCAAGTACCCTGTTTGTGTCTATACCTACCTGTTTGAATTTCCCAGAAAGTATTTACAAAATGGAATATTGCATACCAGCTCATTGATTTCTAGCGCAAGCCAAGTACCCTTCCCCACAACCAGCACTTCTCACCATGCTGCAACTCCAACATCAGATTCAATTTGTAAAAATAATGTTCTGGCAGTTCTGAAGAACTTTAAGCTCACATCTAAACTAGCGTCAATAACAGATCACAAACTCATTCAAAAAAATCCACACACAGAAAAAATCTTGGATACAGCTTGCCCTGCATTTATTACAGGGCGAGAACTCGCTAGCTCAAACACATCAGACAAATTATAATTTAGTAACTATTCATATTTTATTACCTATGAAGTTCAAAAGTAGGGTATCAGCATCTTTAAGTCCTTTTCTAATCATTAACCAGTTATGTCCTATTTTAATGAAAATTTGATAATCTGTTTTAATTGTATAAATTATTCTGTATGTTAGAACTACAGAAATACACCAACAAAATATCTGTGAAGATTTATCTTCACATATTTCCTTACCTATTAACAGCTTTACGAAAGTATCAGGGAGGAGTACTGATTTAGTATGATGATATAGCTAACTTGAAATTTCCTTATTCATGCTCTTACTAAGGCATGAGTAAGCATTCTCAACCACAATTAAAGACACAGGGTATCCATTTCAAGACAAAGTACAGACTTTAATCAGCAAAATACCGTACCCTGTTCAAGTACAACATTGAATTACAATTGTGCTCTTGAAAAATGAAGGACTGAGAAGTTTAACAGATCTCGTTGGACGTGAAAAGAAAGGCTGAGTTATACAGGCACTATCTTTTTTTTAAAATCTTAGGATCTAGTATTCTATTCAGACTTTACACTTTACAAATTTATTTTTTAAAAAGCCACTGAATTTAAAAAGAACTAAAAAAGTTTATTTTGAAATCAAATATTTACCTTTTCGCACATAATTGTTGGGGATTTTGCACATCTTTACAAAAGATTCTTACTACCATGTTTCCAGTTTAGGAAAACAGTTCAATATTTTGAAAGAAGCTAAAGTTCTTAAACACAAAATACCAGTACTTCAGTAGCATTCACTTCATGAGCTAAGTTATTTCCACATGCAAATTATCAAAGGCTAGACAGTTCCTTACTGCCAATGAAACCTCTGCTCTCAATTAAAAGCATGCAAGTCAGACCACTGCAATATTCACTCTACACAAATACATTTACTGATTTAAACTTCTGTTCAAGAAAACAGCAAGTACACCATCAACAGATCTAATTAATTTGCTTTTTATATCTTGACCTTAGGCAAAGTGTTACGTTTTCTAGATTACAAATGACTTGCTAGTCTCAAGATTCTTAAATATATCTGTCAAGACAACAATTCTGTAACTGTTTTAACTTCTGAAATGTAAACAATTATGATGTCGCTTATGTTAGAAAACTTCATGCTCACCTCTACATGGGTACCAAAAGGCTTGTACTATTTGAGCCAGCTGGGTAACCAGTAAAAGTCATAGGTCATTCCCTTGAACACATCAGCTACAAATTTGCTAGTATACTTCATAGATACAAACTCCAGAATACAGAATCAAGCAGAACTTTGGCTGTACAGCTAAACATCTTCAAAACAGCAAAATCTGGAACTGCTCATCTTTGGATGCGATCATTAGCTGAAATCTACAAGTTAGTAGATAAGGAAGAGTCTCATTCATCTACCAACCCCAACTTTCTACTCATTCATGTCTTAATTCCTGCACAAATCAATCCTGAATAATGTAACTTTCTAGAAATGAAACAGCACTCTTTGAAAGCCAAGAGTTATGTACACAGCTAACTTCCAACTTCAGCAATTCACAAGGTACCCAATTCTCTAGAAAGCCACTGAGGATCCCTAAATGACAGGAAAGAAAGTCCATATACCATGTAAAAGGAAGGCCAAAATATTTTTAAAAGCAGCTTACCCTGGTATTTCCATAGAGACATGCATTTCCACATAGGGGAAAACTTAATCCCCCCCAACAAATCAATATATCTTTCTTGTCATGCACAAAAAAATAGGACACTTGCATGCATAATCAGCATGAGCCTTACCCTTTCGTCCCATGATTGAGAAATCAATAGCAAACAATGCTGCACATGAAGGTTAATCGACTGATAGGAAAACCAGTTGCAAAGTGATTTCTGTAAATAACAATGATAGCCATATTTTAATAAAACCTGAAAAAATTATTAAACTACATTTGAACATTCAGTGAACTGTCCACGTACAGTTTAAAAGCACACAAAAGCTTTGATGGGGACAGAATTAAATTAATTTCTAAACCATCTGATTTTCTATGTTATATGTCCAGATTGCGCACACATAAATATGACAACAGCTGAAAAAATAAACTCTTCAGGTTTTGACAAGGAATGGTTGAAACAAAGTTGTTCATTTCTTGGCCACACAGAAGAGTGTTCCAAAACAAATGGAAGGAATGAAAGAAAGAACAATGTTAATGATGTTACTAGGAATTATTTGCAACATGTTTAGACTGGTGATTTTCACTTTCTACAAAACTGCTCCTAAACATTAACTTTCCCAAATGGGGTTAGAATGATGTGTACATAGAATGAATTAGCAGCTAACAGAACACAAAAGAATGAACACTTGTTCAAAATTAAGAAGTCTTAAAGAAATCCATGCGGATTCATTAAAGAATGTGGAAGCAGCCACCCCACTGGCACACGAAGTTGCTTAGAGTATCACGAGTGAAATAAATATCTACAAAGACCTACAGTTTTCTAGCTAAAAGTTCCAGTGGTTTGTTTTTTTCTTAGCTTAATCAAAGGATACATTTAGAGAAGTTACTACTTTTTCTTTTCATTGTAGAAAAAAGAATCACCTAAAAATCAGGTGGAAAAAAAATAGATCTGTGTTTACATATTGAAAGCATTTATTGTATATTAATTCGTAAAGAATCCATTACATATTTTGTAACCACAGTGTTACAGGAGTTACAGATACACTGAAATAGTTATTTTTCTTTACTGGCCAAGGTCTAACAAATGGCAAACAGCCAAAGGAAGCCCAACTATGACATACCCTTGGCAGCTGTTTTTCAAGTTCCTGCAGTAGTTAGGATAGTATTCAAAAGATGGACTTGATACAGGGCTGCTTGTGTTTCTCATCCTCCTAAGGTACTAGGATCAAGCAGCAGACAATGATTTGAGATACTCCCCCATGTAACTCTTCTATAACAGCCAAAATTTGAAAATTCTATAGGATTATAATGTATTTAATTTAACACTGTCCTAAGTAGTCAACAATACTGTCAGAAAAATAATAGGGTTTCACCTGCCTACAAAAGAAATTAAAGCATATATGAAAAATGCTTCATGAAGTGGAAGGTTCCATTTAGGGTTTTAAAGCATCAAGGGTACGTGAGAAACACTCCAGATGAGGAAAAAGAGTGCATTAGATAAAAAACACTGGAGAAAGTTATTAATTGGAACTATGGCTTAATTTTCACTTAAAAAACATTAGGATGCTTAGCCCATGAAATATTTAGGTAAACAGATTTGGGACTAAATCTCCAGCCACCATGGGTGTTTTAGAAATGTATTTCACAGGGAAATAAATCTTCCCTTTTCATTAACAATGTTGTTATTACTTACTTATTATATACAGAATACAAAAATAGAATTACAAAAGGCAAATAAATGAATTTCCCAAAACTGTTTTGAGGGCAAAATGAGGAGATTATCTGCCTGTTAAAACGTGTTAAGAACATTAAACAGGAGTTAAGTATTCACTCATTTCAAATTCCATTTCAAGTGCTGTTTTCCTTCCTACACTTGGTAAGGAACCTCTATTTAAAAAGAAAATTGTAATTTTAAAAGTTTGTTGGGTTTTTTTGGTTGGGGGCGGGGTGGGCGAGTTGTTTATTTGTTTAAAGACCATGAAGCAACTTAACTGAAAGTAGTAACATTCAAGGACAATGAAGACTGACAATCACTATTCAATTGTTCCATTTACTTTCATCTAGCTCAAACTAGGGGAGCCACCAGTACACACCAACTGCAGACTAGCTGTCTCTGCTAAGACAACTGGCAAAAAGACACAAGGTGTTTGGAAAGCTGAGGAAACCAAATGTTACATACTTTAATGAGAAGCAATCAATGCATTGAGCATACTTGGAGAAGCATTCTGAAGTTAACAAAACAGTCACTTCACTGTAACAAGAGGAGGATATGCCATGGAAGATTTTCTATATAACACATGTATCTCTTAAGTCAGAATGGTCCCTTTCTAACTAGCAAATATTTGACAGAATAGCACAGGAGATGTTCATATTACCACATTTCACAGCAGTACTTCAAGGGAAGAATGTGGGAAAATTATGTTTGTCAAAATCCTTATTTTTATTTGTTTGTTCTCCTAATTTGCCCATTTAGTCAGTCATATAAAGACCTGCTAATCAGCAGTTAAAACCAGTTTAACATAACGATCATTATTAACAAAACCTTGAAAAGCAAAGATACATTTATGTTAATGGCATAAGTAATAACAAGAGAAAAGAATGAGAATAAAGAAGAAAAAAAAAAATCAGAGTTACCAAAAGTATGTACATTCTTATAGTGAACAGGTGGTCTCACCTGTATCACACAATTTTTCTAGTCCAAGCAATCCCATTTTATACAAAATCTGCCTTTAATTTAAATAATTAATTGAAGTCAGGGAATACAGCCAGTAAGTAGGTTAGCTGTTTCAGAAAAAACTCATTATCTACCAAACTGTTTCAGGCATCTGATTAAGTGTGAATATCTGGAACATAATGTCCAAAAAGAAAAGTGTCTTAAACAAATGTTTTGATACCTGATTTAGCTATGCTTTTTTCCTCTAACAGAAGCATTTGTAACATTTCAACCCAAATGCAGCCAAGAAAACCTATCAAAACCACACATGCTCCATAACAGAAGTACATTCACTGAAAGTATCTGGACAAATTATTGGATAGGGAAACAGAGCACACTTGTGACAAATGAAAAATACACAGTCTGTACTGCAAAGGCTATCTGTTTACAAGTTCTTTGGTTTTGTTCTTAAATAAAAGGGCCAATTAATCTTTTAATGCACCATTTCTTTGTGATAAGTCACAGCTAAATCAGTTAAAGCAGCCATGACTCAAACCAGTCTACTCCTACTGTATCATAACAGCAATGAGGAAGCACATTTGCTTTCTCAACAGTTTAGAACTTGCATTTCAACTTCAGATAAAGACACCATGTTTGTAAGTACACCCTGCATCAATGCCCACATTATTTGCACAAAATGAACTATAAAGTCATAGCTACAACGAATATAGGGAAAAGCAATGCTTTGGCAAGGCTGTGCACGTACTGCAGCAAGTATATAGTGTTACACCTCCACTACAGACTAGATGTCAACACAAATGCCCTGCCATGGCTAGTCAAAACCAAGCACTTCTACACCTTAAGATTAAGGGAGCAGATAGAAATTTTTCTCTTTATGGCCTGTTACTGTATTGAGACTAAAACCTTATTTCAGTAAGGACTCAATGCAGTACTATATCCTCATATTCTTAAATGGGATCACTAAACAGCAACATCAACAGAAAAATCTGATAATCCAATATGTAACAAACAACTAGTGCAGAGATCAGAACACGACTGAGATGAGTGTAAATAAAACATTACCTTTGCTTAACTATGTTCATCTCTCCCTCTCAATACCACATCCCAGTTCTGACGGCATGCCTATTTTCTGAACAGTTAATATTGAGGGAGATTAAAAGTATACAGTCATGTGAACATTTCATGTACAATAACTTCAAGACTGACTTCTAAAATGTCTCTAGGAACAGCTGAAATCCCCAGAAAGACTAGGTCTCTTTGTCCAGTCTTGCCATAAAACCATATCTTGGCCTCTCCTGACCTTCAAAACCACCTTTAGACCTAGACATTCCCTAACTACTGCACTGCAAAAAAGGGGTAAAATATTACCTGGAACTGATACAGAGACTCAGGAAAGCAATGAGGATAAGACTGGAAGAGGGAGTTGGTAAGTTTGACCCAAGAAGTCCATCAAACTTTCCTTTTAACTAGATATTATTGTTTTACTTTGTGGAATCAGACTGGTTGGGGTTGGAAGGGACCTCTGGAGGTGATATAGTCCAACTCCCTGCTAAAGCAGGTTGCACAGTCATGTCCAGGCAGGGTTTGAATGTCTCCAGAGGAGACCCCACAGCCTCTCTGGGCAGCCTGTGCCACAGCTCGTCCACCCTCAAGTCAAAGAAGTTCTTCCTCATATTCAGAGGAACTTTCTGTGCTGCAGTTTGTGCCCACTGCCCCTTGCCCTGTCGCTGGACACTACTGAAAAGATCCTGGCCCTGTCCTCTTGGCACTTGCCCTTAATATATTTTGTAGACATTAATGAGATCCCCCCCTCTCAGTCTTCTCTGCTCCAGGCTAAACAGGCCCAGCTCTCTCAGCCTTTCCTCATCAGGGAGATGCTCTAGTCCTCTAAATCATCTTCACAGCCCTCCGCAGGACCCTCTCCAGTAGCTCTCTGTCTCTCTTGACCTGGGGAGCCCAGAACTGGACACAGCACTCCAGATGTGGCCCCACCAGAGCAGAGCAGAGAGGGAGGATCACTCCCTCGACCTGCTGGGCACCGTCCTCCTAATGTACCCCAGGATCCCATTGGCCTTTTTGGCCTTCTTTGCAGAGCTGCCTTCCAGCAGGTCAGCCCCAGCCTGTACTGGTGCATGGGCTTGTTCCTCCCTAGGTGCATGACCCTACAACTGTCTTTGTTAATGAAGAACTTCATTTATAAAGAACTCATTGAAGCATGACAGAAGAATTTTTTTGGGGAAAAAAAAAAATCCAAAAGATGCTCAATACACTTCTTGTGTGGGATGAGAGAACTCCATGTTAAAGGAAAAAAAAAATTAAAAATCCCAGTCTTTACAAACAACTTTGTTTTTCACACTTCAAGGACAAATACTTTAAGATTTCAAACTAAATAGTAGCAACCTGTTTCATCACTATGCTCTGAAAAGAATCCTGTCGAATCTCTACTGAAGCCTAAATAAGCAGGCAGAAGCTTTCCCTTTTCACATGCAACAAAGTTGAAGTCTTGAAGACTATTGCTATGCTCACTGATAAACACAGCTAGCCACAAAGTAATCGTTGCTTGCATTAAAATCTAATCATAGCTTATCAACACAATTTTTTTGAAAGAAACTATAAAGAAAGTACTGTTATTTTGTAAGAATTGGAATACACATGCATCTGTTAGGTTACCTTCCCTTCACCCATACACTTAAAAAGCCCATTAATACACACAGAGGAAAAATAAATGGCTGCGTAGTTCTTAATGTCTCTACAGGTAAGTATTGCAATTAGTTCTTTTGGTCTCCTTTACATTCCATCCGACTGTAGTAATGCAGATACTATAAGCAGTAGGGTAAACAGTGTTAATAATGACTCTAAACATAAGCATACCTGGTTTAGAAAGAACAAGTCTTACTTCTCCAGTTTAATTGTTTAAAAAAGCCACACACTCCTTCACAGCAAAAGTAAGTCCCATGTTAGAGGCCTTAATAATACTAAACACTGCAATCGAAACAGCAGCAGTTCACCGTGTTACAAAAGTTGAACCACAGTAATCGGAACAGTTTGTGCCAGCTGCTTCTCATGCAAATATACAACATAATACATACATATTGCCACCTTTTTGTTAAAAAACCTCATGTCTCTGGAGAGAAATAATTTCAACTATTTACCACAAAAGCAGAAAACACCTAAATACTTACAGTAAGGGTATTTTACATGACAGTGGTTCAAACAACACAACACAGAATTACTGTAAGACACTTTTAGTACCCAGTAGCCACAGCTTATTACAAATCTTATGTCACTGCAAAAGAAAATACTTAGGCATTCCCTCATGAAAACTAAACATTTGTGAAATTCATTACAAACCTATAAATAAAGTGCACTCAGTATGATTACTACTGAATTTATGAAGATTTCTTTATCCAAAGACTCATGTTAGTAATTTTACTAGAGACCATGCAGGATTTTTTTAAATAGTATTAATTCCAACTAAAATGTTTTCCTATTTTTCTGTTTTCTATTGTAACACATTCCATAACTTCAGCCTTTGTGTTAGGGAAATTTGCTGTTCTTCAAGGTAAATAACTTAATTCTTAGAAACATCTGCCTCAAAAAATCTCATTTAACTTTGAATGTTAAAACTTCTAAGTCTTATCACTTTATATCTTAAATAGTAATTCCCTCTTCTATAAACGATATTTGCAATTTTCCAAAGATGGGATTATAGCTACATCAGAACATCTTTTAGGTTTTGAATACAACTATTTCAGGACATACTTTAAATCACAAAAATCATCAATGTTAAGCTGTGAACTTCTAAGCAAAGAGGAAAATGAAGAGCTCATACTAGGTTCCTTTGAAAAATATACAGAGATTTACAAAGGCAGAGGCTGGATAATATTGACATCTTAAATATCTTAAAAATGACAACAGGTATCATAACTTGGATTTTGTTCCTTTTTTATTTTGGTAGGATTTTTAACTCCCAAAGAAAATATCATTACAGTAAACGCCCCTAAATACTGTCTTAACATACTTAAGGTAACAATACTTACTGCCAGGCATTGTTAATCAGGATCCTGTCCTCAATCATGCAAAAATATAATAAGCTATAAAGAAAACAAAAAAATAAGTCAAGACAATAGCTTTAGATAATTTGCGTCCAAATATGCATAGTAACTTACACAGAATGAACCAAAGACAGTCTTCAGCTCCAAAATCAAAGAGGCTGTTACCACAGTAACCCAGGTATCTTTTTATCTGACCAAACTCTATGTAGGTTTCGCCAGTTCTTGAAATGTAGTCATTCTGTTCTTGCATTTGATGCCTGAGTAAACATTTTTCTCTTTATTCATTGGGATGACTTCTTGAACTGCCACTCTTTACGATGCTAAATGATGTATAGCCTTACAGGGTACTTACACTCCAAACGTAAATCACAGCACTTCTCTGTTAAAAATGCCCGAGAAAGGTTTCTGTTCTATACAAAAAAAACGATGCTGAAAAATTTGTAGCACTTTCTAGGACATTTTTGTCCCGGTATCAAAAAGGACAGATTTTTTTTTAGATATATATATAAACTAATATAAACTACTATAAACTACTATAAACAATAGCTGCTCAAATAATTTTTGATGCAATTAGATATCTTCATATAATTAACTCAACTGAACTTATAAGAATCTATTTTGGGGATAAAAATAGCCTAATCTACATTTCATTAATTAGCATTAAAATGAAAATCATTTGAAGATGTTTCTATATTAAAGTTGTGCATTTGGGTTTTATTAACCGCCAAATGCAACCTTCCTGCAAATGTACCTTTTCACAACTAAGACAAAAAAATCTCAGTTAGAGACAGTGTTGCTGCTTTTCAAGGACAAAATTTAAAAATTAAAGATATTTAGCTAATAGTTGCTTATATATGTACACCAAAAAAAGTAATTCCAGATACTGACAATGTGAGAATAAACATTTTATTTGGTCACAAACTGTTTTAATGACCACACACTAAAGCAATGTTCATAATTACTGAAAGCAAACTTTTTTCATTCACATTAAATATATTCCAATGTATTTCAATCACATTACAATTTGCTGATAGAATCAGATTCCAATTTGCTGATAGCAGCTGTGATTAAAAATATTGCTTCAAAGTAATTTCTTTAAAATATCCTATCCTATTAGAAGGCTGTATGTCCCCCTCTGAGGACACAGTTAGAAGCAGAATAATTTTATAAAAGGAAACATGTGCTGTGGATTGTGGTGTTCAACAGACACACGGAAAAATGAATTCTCTAACTTACAGTGTAGTTAAGAATTTAGCTGAGAGATTACAGAAGACAGATTTACTACATATTATAAATGCAGAATCTGATGAGAGGTTCAAGGGAGTCAAATGCCAGACACTCAACTGAGTGTTCTGACCATCGCTAGCAATTCAGAATTCAATACATTTTCCTAGAACATTATCACTGTGATTGCTAGCAAAGTCAACTAACTTTAGAAGATACTAATGCAGAAATTACTAGTTAAGTTGTATAAAAAACCCTAAGTCAAGTTTTCAAACTGAAGAATCTTGCTTCTGTTTTTAAATCAATTACTGGATTTTTAATTATATTATGATCTGGAACAGGGCCAAAAATTCAATATGGAGATCGCCTTGCTCCTGTATGCAGAACAGAGCAAACAATTTCCTCTCCATGTGTTCAATCACTGCCTTGTTAGGCCTAGGGTAAAGTTTAGTCCACAGATGCTGGTATCTGTTCAGGTAGAACAGAAACAGAATAAGAAGTTTCCCACCACGAGTCTGCTCTGCTGTTCGTCATTGAATTAAATTCTACATAGCAAGACAGAGTTAAAAAAACACCCAAAACCAGAATTTGATGATGTAGAACTTGGCTACAATTAAAAGACAGGTATGGCAAATCATGAGATATAATTTAGTTTCCTAAATAGTCTAACACTTCCTGTTTAAACATATTCCATGTCATTTTGTGATATCTGACAGACCACCAGAAGCAACTTAAGAATGTTATGTACCTATATAACATCTCCTGCACCAAAGCAACTGACTCTTGGATATTAAAGAGGTAAGTGACATGTTTACTTTTCTGCAGAGGGCTAAATGTTATTTTGTTTTCCTAAGGATATAATAATCATAATAATTCTAAACACAATTATAATCAAACTGCAATGCTTGTGAATGTACCTTAAAAGGCAGAACAACATTTCTATGACACCTAAACATAATTTTTCTTAATAAAAACTTTCATTTAGTTTCATGGAGAGTCTATGCAATTTGGCTAGGATAAGGAAATCCAAGGTCAATTCATTGTTCTATCTGACTCAAGGAGCACTAACACAGGAAAAAAAATACACTTTGTTCAACTTATTGGTTCTGATCATCTTCTTCCTCCAGTTACATGCTTACATGTGAATAATTTTTTCATTACTTTAACTAACCTGGGATCTGAAATTAAAGGATAGTTTATAAGCAGAAACTATTTATTATCACAAGATTCCATAAGGCTCTTCCATAAAAGCCAAACAGAAGAGCAGACATCTTTTTCCCTTCTGCCCTAAACCAACAGATCTCTGTAAAAGACTTAAAATGGAAAAACGTATATAGATCTTTGTGCTACAGGTAGAGAAACAGAAGTCAGCATACCCAAGGTTTACTATTTTCTTTTACTAAGCACACCATTATGTTACTCTGTTATGTAACACTATAAATGATCAACTTGACTTTGCCAGCTGGGCACCTATTCATTCCTCCAAATTAAGCTAAAGAAGAATACAGGTTTAAGCACCTCTGACAGTCAGGCAACCCAAACTGGGCAGTCATGAACTGAAAAAGTAAAATACACTGCACATGAAGTTTTTACATCACTTGGTTCCCCACTCATGTTTCCTATGTGAAAAATTAATCAACACCTTTAGTTTTGAAGGTAGGCAAATGGCCAGTGCAATGCAAGATTAGTCACATGCTCATTTCATAGACAGTTAGGCTCCAACTAATATTCCCAGAATCCAAACAATGCAATATAAGATGGAATTACATAGCACAGTGCAGTTCTGTTAAAGTAGCTAACTTTATTTTGAATTAGCTTTCTCGGGTAGAGAAGCAATGCAATAGAGGAGCTTGGCTGTATCAATAAGGCTATCTTGTTCTCTCACTGAAGAGCGTTCAGCTAAACAGGCGTACCTAAAAGGACATTTGTCCTGCCTCACCTTAAGAGAATTCGGTCTTGAGCAGATGGTTTTAGGACAAGAAAAACCCTGCACATTAAATAAGTGTTCCTTAGCAACCCTTCCCACCATCTCAAAGGCTAGTTCAACCCAATATCCATTTCACTGGCAAAATTAAAAGCAATGTTCCTATGCCTAGGTACTTACGTTACCAGTGGTGCATTAAAAATCTATCAGATAAATAGGTTTTGCTCTATGCCAACTACAGAAAACATGATTTGCTTTTACTTAAAAAAAATTACGTATTTTCAAAATGGTTTAAAAATAAAAGAGTAATTTTACAAAAATTAGTTCACTACAGAGGTGGGCTGGGCAGTTAAATCACTAATACCAACCAAAGCTGTTTCTAAGCTGTGTATTTTACAATTTAGATTTCATAATTTGAAGTGCAATCCCCTTTCGTTATACTTGAAATTCAATTGCCAAGTCTGATTAGTATTCTAAGCTCTCCTTCCACTTGCATGTACTATAAAATTTGTTTATTCTTTTCTCCTGCCGAAGGCTGGATCAGAAGTAGAGACAAGTTACTGTTCATCAGTAACAGCAAACATTTTCATAACAGGATGCCAAACAAATATCTATTTTGAAAACAGTTGTTTAATTACAAACGGTATTTGAATTCACATTTTTGTGAGTTTTTTCCTGAATCTGAAATGAATCCAAATCTACCAGCATTTTTTTAGGCAAATACAAAGTGTTACTAAAAGGCTCCAACAAAACTTATGCATAAGCCTTTACAGATATCAGGGCACTACAACCAGATTTCATCCCCAAACCATCAATTATTCAGGAAAACTTTAAGACATGCTTAAGAGAATCCATACCCTGAGTCTTCCAACAAGATGCCCTGAATAATAAAGTTACTCAAGAAAACACTTCAAATTATTTTGAACACATTACAAAGGCTTCAGGAAGCAGACTACCTGCATCTTGCCAAAGCCTTGGCCGTTACTCTCATTTTAGCTTACCTATTCAATTTACACAGCAACATCTCATGTAGCTTTACAAAGCACAACATCGGTGCTAGCAAACTTGATTTTGACATAGGAATTCAAATCTGGTTCTAAGTTGCAGGCTTTTCCACAAGTTCGCCAACAGAGCGGAGAGATGTCTCAATCCAAGCTAGCATCTTCTCCTAGTATCTCAGCTCAAAATGCCATAGAATACCTTCCTAGATGTATTCAGCTTAAGAATTTGCACTATTATTAGTTCTTGGTAACAGGTTTTGTGAACCTACACCTCAGTCATCTAAAGTATGGCTCCGTGCTGCACAATTAACTTTAAAGTAGAAAATGACTATTTAGGAAAGCTCACGGTGTAGTCCTTGTGTAAATCTGCATTGTGTTTGGTTAATGCTTAGCAATACCTCACTGTGTTATGGTCCATCGTAGGGAAATCCCAAAGCCACAGTCCTTCACCGCTTCCCTGGTTTCCCACCGCTACCACAGGTATGCCCAACCACATCAGACACGACTGACCACTTCAAGGTTTTGACTTAAGACTCGTGGAAGGCCTCTACCTCCAGAGGAGCGTCACGCAGGCACCACTCAGCGGCGGCAGGGCCTCAAGCCATCTCCGGGGAAAGGCAACGAGGTCCCGCTCGCTACTGCAAGCCCCCGGGCCGGGACAGCATTTGGGATGAGGAGCCCGCCCCCGGGAACCGCGCCGAGCAGCGCCCACGGGGGCACCTGAGGCCGGCTGCCCCGCTGACAGCCTGCGGGGCGCCGGGTCATGGGCTGAGGCGATGTCCTGAGGCTTCTTTCTCCCGCGGCCCCCACCGCCCTGAGGGGTGCCGCTGCAGCACGTCGGCCCCAGCCTCCCGCTCCCCCCCTCAGCGCCCGCCCATCTGGCGCGTCCTCCTCGCTCCCAGCCGTGGAGAGCGGGCAGGGGAACGGACGAACGGGAAAAGGAGACGGCTGCGAAGGCGCAGACAAGTAAAGAGGCCGCTTCCTAGAACGGACGAACGAGAAAAAGAGACGGCTGCGAAGGCGCAGACAAGTAAACGGCCCGCTTCCTGGCTCCCCCAGACTCACCTCATCCACCTCTCCGGCTCGGTTCAGCAGCCGCCATCTTCACCCCACCACCCCCCCCATTAAGTTGCCTGGGGCGCAACGCACGCCGGGAGCTGGTAGTTCTGTGAGGAACCTTTGTCTGCCCATCCCTCCCCACACACAAGCAAGGGCGAGGGGGCACGGCGGAGGAAGGCGCACCCCGGCCGCGCGGCCAGCCCCGGGGCAAGGGGCCGCCTAGGCGGCGCGAAGCGCGGTCGGGGAGGACGAAGGGTGCCGCGGGAGGACACAACTCCCAGCACCCTTTGCGGCGCAGGCTCGGCAGCCCCTGGAGGCAGAGGGGCGGGGGCAGCTCGCCCGGGCCCCGCCCCGCCGCCGGCTTCCCGCTCTCCCTGGGTCACGTGGCCGGCGCCTCGGTCTGGCGGCAGCCGGGGGAGGGGGGTGGCCGGCTAGCGGTAACTGGTTCTCTGCGCTGCCGGGCGGGAGCCGCGGCGCCCCCCGCACTTGTTTCCCGGATGAGCTTGATTTAAAGAAAGAAGTCAAAATTTCTTAGTGACTAAGTACCCTTTATTGGCAGCGCTGGGTGCATGGGGGATCGCTCCACCAAAGGCATGCACACCGAGGGAACCCCTCAGCCCTCTCCTTATACAAGTCACTCGTGTCTATTCATTAGCTTTCCGGGAACTCATTAACATATCTCACACCTGGACAACCAGCACATTCCATTCAAGGGCCCAGCACATCTTCAAATTAACAACATTAACATATCTTGTGCCTGGACAATTAGCACATTCCATTCAAGGACCTAGTATATTTTCAAGTTAACAACATTAACATATCTTGTGCCTGGACAATGTCCTTGAGGAGCTGTCTCTATGCAGACTCTATTCCTTAGCAGTCACGTTTAAAGTCTCCATCTTCGCCACGTTGCATGTACAACAGGAATCTAAGACAAAATGTCCTTTTTTTAAAGATAACCAACCCAAGGACTTAGCAGTCTGTGCATGTGTCATGTTGCAATAAGGGTCCCTGGACATCTCCCGACCCTAACTAAACATCCTTTAGATAAGTGGTACAGCATTCACCATTCAAGCTGCAGCCCTGATGTAGAGGCTTTCTGAGGGCGGTTAGGCTGTGCTGTCGCTAAAACTTCCATGTTGCAGTGGTGGCGGCGCCGACAGGTGTTGTCTGTGAAGGACAGGAGGATGCCCGAGGGGGAAGAGGCGTTTCTTTCTTTAGGCAATGCTTAGTCGAAGTTGGACACTAAAACTGTGGTGGCACAAGATCCTTGCCCTGGCTGTGTCTTTCTGCCAAATAATGGCAGAACTGCACAGCAGGAAGGGGCAGCGGTTGTGCTCGGCTCCTGTGGCCCAGGGCCTGAGGGCAGGGCCCAGGGGCTGGGCAAGCTGCGCTTGGCAGCTCGGCTGAAACCAGCGTTCAGGCGCACCCACAGACTGTGATGTGTAACCCAAAGGGAAACCGTGACACAGCTACTGATCATCTGAGGCAGCGTAATCTCTTAATCCATTCCCCTTGAAATAATAGGTCCAGCTTCAAAACCTGATGTCTTTGATGCCTTATTTTCTGGGCAGCCAAGGGGAAATCTGAAAAATTTGTTTCCAGCTGTAGATAGTTCCTTCTGAAAGAAAACATGCCAGGCCAACCGTCTAATTAGGTGGGTGAGTCCAAGTCATTCTCCACATTAGAGTTTATCTGTTTCACTGACTTTGGGTTTGCATATGTTACATCTGGCAAAAAACTGGTGTTTCATCTTCATAAGCGTGTTGAGTCTATTTTTCTTCCTTTCACCAACAGCAGAAACAGGATCAGTGTTTCTGATTTGTGTTCCTTGGAAATAATCCCTAAAAATGCAAAACTTGGGAGGTGAGATGTCTCTATGTCTCAGTTTTCGGCAGTATAAAAAAGATTCATTAATTAGGGAAAATTAGCAAGACATCACATGTGGGTGCAACTGGGGGAGTTAAAAGAGTAACCTACAGTCCTTCTTACTTGTTTTCTGAAATACAGCTTATGGTTTTGAACGCTTGGTGCCAAACATAATGAAAATAATAACAAAAAAACGAACTGTCTGCCTTCCATAGAAAGGTGTATTGAGTCACTGCCTATAAAGCATAGCCTGTGAAGATTAGAGTGTAATTTATTAATGTTTCAGCCAACAGTGGTCAACACTGAGATACTCTGTATAGCTACATTTGTCCTTTATCCTTTAAGTATAGCTGGTGATAGATAATAATCCTCCTAGTTCTTTTCTGTAATCTAGAGGAAAGTTTTAATTTTTTTCATCAGCCAAAAATACAAATGAATTTTTATGGTCTCAGTTCATGTCAGAAGAAGCTTTAGTTCAAAGATCATTCTTCCGACCATCAGCTATTGGTAGCCTGCTGTCTTTATTGAAATGTTTCCTTCAAGCTGTTTGTCTCATTTTTCGATTAGCTGTGCATAAGGGTTTGCAGGCTGCAACGTACTTGTCATGCCATATGGTTTCAGGAAAATGCTGGCTAGTGTAGGAAAAGCTACTAGTTCTTACTAGTTGTGTGAATGAGACGAGCAGCAAGCTGGGTTGGTGTTCATTCAGTCACTACTCTTAGATTTAAATGTAATACTGTTAGTAACATCCTGATTTCTCTATTTTTGTTTTGGTTTAAAAAACACCAAAACAGTTTAAAGCCAAAGTTTCAGTTGTCTGACATACAACTCCTGTGTCTGTGATGAATACCTTTTCTTCTCTGAGGGTTTTTCAAACGTTTTCCTCCGGTTTTATTGTGTTAACAAACGTCTGTGAATACGGAGTAGACTTACACAGCTCAAATCATTGAATAAATACAGCGTTGGGATTGATGTTTGTTTGAAGAACTGATGCATTTTAAAGCAGGCCTCTTTTATGATGTTATTACATAAACCATGTGGTACCTAATATTCAATAAAAGTCAGTAAAGCCCTTAGCATAATTGTAGTGCTGTTGTTTAAAACAACTGTTTTCCTAATTCAATTTCAAAACAGAGCAAACAGCTGGAGTCTATGAATATGTATGTGTTGATCTCTCTGGGCTTCCTTATGTGTTATGTAATGGGTAGCAAATTTAGTTGTGCATTAGAAGAATTTTTTCCTTTATTGAGGACATCAGAAGAGTATATAGGCACCTTTCTGTCCAACACCAATTTTTAATTTACTGTCAATGAAAGAGCGACCTGATCCTTTGACTACATCTAGGGTGACAATCAAACTAACCAGTAAGATTAAGAAAAAGTTTAATTACACACATAAAATTGCTCCATGGCTAATTTGCAGCCAGACTGTCTGGTTTTACTTCTGATCCCAGTCCCATCTAAGTGGACTGTCCAGTTTTGCTTGAACATCTAAATCTTCTGGAGCAGCAGTTCATATATGTGTGAATCCACACACGCACAAAACTCTATGTCCCATGTGACCTGCCTTTAAATCTTTTTAAAAGAAGTGATATTTACTACATAGGCATAGCTTTTAGAGTTTTCAGTCTAGAAGCATTTTAAGTGTGAGACAGAAACTTCCTGTTCTGTGACCAATAACAAAATGTGAATTGCATTAGTAATTTGGCAGTAGCAGTTCTATGTTTTCTAATTAGATTACTAATTCACTTAAAAGTACAATCAAATGCTTAGTGTCTGCAGCAAGCTGTAAAAAGTGCCTTAGTTTGAAATGCTAGTGGAGGTTCAAAAGGGTAACAGGAATGATTAGTTAGCCTTAGATCATCTAAAGTATGAGGTCTTTTCAAAGAGTTTTGAAGAAAAAAGAGGAACAAATTAAAAAATCCCCAAAGAATTAATGTACACCGACAACAGTAAAATGCAGGAATAGTAGAAAGTTAATGTTACTTTTATAACTGTGTGGGAAAGATACAGTTAAGTTTAAAATGTTTTAGATGGAGAAAATAGATAAGGAAATATACAGCGTTCAACAGAAATGACTAAAAGCTGGACTGGTGAGTGGTTTACAGCAGCTCACCACTGTGTTGAAAAAATCCATTATAGCAATTAAATCTGGCTTTCAATAGTGAGAAAACAGTAGTTTTCATAGCAATGACTCTGTGGCTTGCTCCTACCATTCACAGGAATTTCATTTAAGTATGTTTTATCTATATAATCAATTGCCAATTAAATAATAATTTTGTTAATACTTACTCAGTGGCGTATTTTTCCAACTTAGTATTTTTCTTCTTGGTTCTATAAATGGGTAGCAATTACAGTATTTTACGACCTTCCAAATGTATCTGATGATAGAAGATGTTTCTACCGAGTGTAGTTAGACTGCAGAGATCACATCCTCAGGGCCTGTGTTAAGACATTTATTCCATCATTGTTCATTTTGGCAGGAGGCACAGTGGATGCAAACTAACAGTATTAACCAGCCCTGAAAGCAGAGTAGAGAGTTCTGCCCCCCAAACCATCCAGTAGTTCCTGGTGGATGCTTCCCGCGCCCCCCCCCTGCCCCAGCTCTTCTCAAGCAAGAGTTGTCAGTGACAACTATGTTCACTAGGAAGACAGCTGTCAGGGGGACAGCAAAAATAGATTGGAATGATTACAGTTTTTTAGAAATTCTGAGAAAGTGCTGAGCAGCTGCTGTCAGAAAAGTTAGCCTCTTGCAGATGTCTTAGAGCAAGAATCTTAAAATTGCATCCAAAATCCTCAAATACTTTTCAAAACTGGGGCCATATATGATTGAGAATGAATTCCACATCAAAATTAAAGATGTCAATATTATAGAATCCTCAAGTGTGTAAGAAAAGTTCTCATATGACGCATATATACATACCTGTATATATTTGATAACAAATAATAGTTATGATTCACAGATGCTTTATTATTGAGTCATTAATTGTCCTAAAGTTTAAGAGTTTACAACAAGTTTAATCAAACAGAGGAGGAGACATGCTTATTCCATTGGATTACATATTCTTCATCCTTTCCTCTGGCATCAGGAGCATCTACAGTTATAATTTTTCTGGCCAATTGGAGCAATTTTGATTCTATTTTTAGGATTGGTACTGTTTCTATAAAGTAAATGGGTTTATACTACCATACTTAAATGAGGTCTGTGTTATTAAAATTTAACTTCATTGTCCAGCTGGGGGCAGAAGGGGAATGAAGTACAGAACTTCCACCAACACAGTGGGTCACAATGTGATGTCTCAAATACTGTATGTGAAACCCAGATTTCCTGAAGTGTTGCCTGTAAAGAGAGCTAGCTATGTATATGGGTCCCAGCTGATCATACTACAGGTTTTCATACTCCAAATCAGTGACAGGTTCCCAATCCATTACAGTAAGCTACTGATGTACCTCAGGGTATTCTGTATATCTTGAAGTGTTCTCTTCCCTCTACTATATAATAGGAGAGTAATATTAATTTATTTTTATTACTGTAACATCCAAAAATAGAATCTAATTATTCTCTTCTGTTTTTGGTCTCAGCTAGATTTTTTTTTCTTTTGAGAATCAATTAAAACCTTCTTGAAAAGAATGAATGTGCTCCAGTTTTGCTGCAAAGAATATTTATTCTGTGACATTTAACGTACTGATAACAAATAATGCACATTATGTTCCATGCAATTTATTTTTGTTTATTTTTCCTTGGTTTCTAAGGCTTTTGCAATCACATTGGTCAGTCCCTAATAACTTGAGAACCAACAGGCTGATTTCAGCTACAGATAGACACAAACAGAAGTCTTAAAGGTAAATGGGTTCTGGAGGTTTTGTGAAAATCTGTAGAAGATTAGGCAAAAGCAAACTGAATTAGTGACCTCACTGAGAGAAAAAAGCATCATGTGAACTCAACATTTTTTATGTTGCTTGGCCTGGTCTGCTCAGGCATGCTGTGCCTGCGAGCTACAGATACAGCCAACAGCAGACAGCACAAATACAACACCAAGCCGGGCCTGACGTGTGTTCCTTTCTTCGCAGATGGCAGTGAGGGAATGGGCGGGGGGGGGGCTATTAAAAGTATTAGGGGATGAGTAAGGTCATGATGAAAATAAGAGAGGAATTAGGATTATTACAGTGGAGGTACAGGTATGTGGGACACAAATCCATGGGAAAAGAGGTTTCACTAGTTCCAACAATCACAGAAAAAAATTATGTTTTTCCTCTTAATACCTTTTTGAGAAAGACATGTCACACCCATTAATAACCAAACAAGTTTCTAAAAGGCCTGTGGGTGACAGCCTCCGCTGAGAAAAAAAAGACTTAATTTCCTATCACAGTGGGCCAGATTCTCAGTTTGCGTGAACTGGCAGGATTAATCTGAAATGAATTGAGTTGTGCTGACTTAATGCCAATTGGCCTACTGTTTTAAGATGTTAAAAATACTTCCAAGCAAATACAGAAAAGAAACAAAAAATTTAGGCAGGAATACGTTTAGGGAAAATGGGCATAATATTACAATATGAAAAGCCATTACGGTGTAATAGGAGATGGTAGGGAGGTAAAATATTAACTATGTTAAGATCTGGTATCGAAACTAAGTAGGATATTCATCCCTTTCTATCCCAAAACATTTATCAGTTTTATTTACCCTGTTACAGGAAGTAGCATCAGTTTTGCACGAACACCTAGGCTGGGATAAAAAGCCTGAAGCATGGATACAAGGAGGTGACCAGGACTGTGAGGAAGAGTCAGTAGCAAAGTGAAATACAGGGTGGCATTAGGAGACCCGAGCCTGGGAATCACTCTTGGTTGAAATGCAGAGGATCAACTGTGCTCACTACAGCATCTCCTCTCTGTTGGAGGAACAGACTCTTAAGGCACAGGAATCCCACTGCCTCTCTGCTGTTAGCTGATCTTTGTAAGAAGTACCGGTTAACCGGAAATACTGGGAATACTGGGGTCAGAGGTAGCTGACAGATGACTTGGATCAACTCACATGATTTCATTTCTTTTAAAAAATAAATCCCCCTCCTGACAGCAGGTAAATCCAGAACTTTCTGTTCAGCTGGTTTAGAATGTTTAACCACTTCTGTCTTTTTAGGCCCATTTTGAAATAATGCTATACAGAGAAAAGACCCTGGTAGACTTAATTTTGTAAATAATAATAGAGATGCAATTTTTTTTTCAGTCATTATTTGGTACATATGTCAGATCTGCATTTTCCTGCAAATTTAAAATGTGGGAAATACATGTCACCAGGCTGTGTTTAAGAAATGCCAGGAGGTGGCGTGTGCCTACTTGATTTGCTCCTTCAGATTCAAGCACAGTTTTGTGCTGCAGGTACCTGAATACGTGCATTTGCTTCCACTTGGACTTCTGCCACAATTTACATAAATGGTACGTACCATTTAGTGTTTACCAAATGAGAAACTATTCTCTAATTTGTTTGCTCATTGCTGTTCAATGTGTGTCCCAGTTGAGCATTTGTTACCTCTTCAGATCTTGCTTTTGAAACTTAATTCCTTGTGGACTTTTGCTTTAGTGCTCATTGATGCTTGTCTGAGTTCCTCACAAAATGTAATGTGTTAATTTGCTTTACCCAGCACTTTTTTGAGATGAGTAAATAAGATACTTTTACCTCATTTGAACTGAATCACAGAAAGATTAAGGTTTGGGATATAGAGTTTGCAATGCAGAAAACTTGGGGTTTCTGGAGTATTTGTCTTAGAAGGGCAATTGCTACTGCTACATGAAATGGCCCCTTGCAGAAACAGTCACTGCCAATACCTACCCGCTCCCTTCCAATATCTCCAGTTGTTTCCCACTCCAGTCCTGTCTCCTTGGTCTAAAGTCCAACTTTTCCTTTCTTAATCCCTCTGCAGCAACATGTAGGGAGAGGAGTGGATGTTGCTTCTTTCCTGGAAAAAATGCAAAAATAAATAGTTGCTAAGGGCAAGATAAGTTTTGTGCGTTATGGGAGAGGTGGGGAGTCCTGTAGTTCAGGGGAACTAAAGCAGAAGGATGGGAGATGGTGAGAGAGGAAAAGGGTAGGTGGAGGCAAAGACCCTGTGCCCTTCTCTCTCTCAAGACTCTTCCAGAGCCATGTGGGCATCACTCAGTATCCCTCACCAAATGCCCACTCAAATTCACCTGCTTGTCATGCAGCCCCTTGGCCTTCCCAGCCCCTGCATGTATTTCTCATGTTTTTCTTCAGTCATCTCCTGCCAGCTTTCCTGTTACCCATTTGCCACCCACATTGCCACATGCTACCAAGCTGAATTTTGCCTGCAGAGCTGAAAAGCTGAATAAAAGCTGCCATCACCAAAGACTTATATTGAGAGTATTTGCCAACTTTAGCATCCTCCCCTCCCCTTCCTTTCCCCAGATAAGTTTGCCTCTCCCAAACTGCTGGGAACGAGGGCTGGCCTGTGCTACCCCCAGAGTGTTTCCTGGGAGAGCACTGTCTAGTTATGCCAATATGCCAAGTTCATAAATATAAAATTGTGATAAAAGTGTTGCTTTATCTAGTTTGTTAGATTCAGCAGCCTGGGAAGAGGCCATGCCCTGACATGACATACGTGACTATCAAAATCTGAAATTAGTTTAAGATTTGTTTTCAAGCATGCCAGTTGGCCCTGCGTGCTGACAGCCTGATTCTGTGAGTCGTATGTCCTTCATTAAGGGTTCACATGAGGTGTCACCCTGAAGACAAAATTAGGGCCAAAACTGATTGAAAAGGTGGCAGCCAGTAAGGCTAACATTTCCAAAGCTGGGTTACTGCTGTCAGTAAAGGAGCCTGATGCTGTCTATCATTCATATTCTTTTTCTTTAGGCACTGGAATTTATTAATTTTGCCCAAAGTGATCTAGAACTTGCACAGCCAAGTGCTGTGCCCTGCCATGTACTTCTTAATCCCCTGACCCTTATCTGCTAGTAGATAAGTAGATAGGATTCCCAAATTCATATGACTTCCAAGCTAATCAGGATGCCCTATGAGAAAATAAAAGAGCGAACATGTATTTAAATAGTAGATAATCTGACTGAAAAAAAAACCCCAAACACACAGAACATTTAAAAAGAACGCAGTGTTAAAATGCAGCTTTTTGATATTGCTGACTTTTAAAACCACTTCAAGAAATGCTATTCATGAGATCACTGACAGGGTTAATTTCTGACGTCACCTTGCCTTACAGAATTTCACTGAAGAAAGCAAGGCTGTATACATGTGAATGAACAAAATTTAGCTCAGAGTTGTTCATCTGCTGTGACTGCTACGCAGAAAATATCTGTTGCTTGATCATATTCTGTGCTTTATCTTGGTATAATTTTGACAGCAGAACAGATATGACATTTATACTGTGTTTAGCACATCTGAGGAAACTTTAAAGTGTTAAATAGAAAAATATCTATAGTCCTTTATAACCTATCCTGTCTCTGCTGAATAGGTAATTACTGAGATTAGACAAGCATTTCTAAATTCCAATTGCTTCTATGTTCTGATGGCTTTATATATGTCCTTCTAAAGCAAACATGAAAGAGATATTTGCTTTATTTTTTTTTAATAGCCTGCAAAAGAAATTACATTATTTTCAGGAATAACAACAAGTTGTTGTTTTTGAAGTATAAAAACTGTATTTTGCAATACTTGAACTTGTTTCTACTTCAAAGTTTCTGAAGCAAGAGAGCTTACATGTGTTTTTAAAAAACTTTTATTAAAACAAAACATAACTGTCAACATGTGTACTGGAGAGAAACCCATGGCTATAACCAAAAATACTATGCCATGATCTAGTTCAGACCCATTTCAGTCATTTTCTGACCATCTTCAGATGTCTTGCAATTATAGATACACTTGTAAATAAATCAGTCCAGGTTTAGCCTCTACAGGTGTAGGATCAAGTGGTTGGTTGTTACTGCTTATAGTTGATGTCTATAACCCATCAGATTTATTAACATAGCATTTATAGCTTAAGCCATCTTCAGTGTGATTTACACTGGCAATAAAATTATCTCCAAATGCAGGAGCTCATTTTGGATAGTGTCCAAAGGATTCATTGTTTTTAATGTCTGATCTGACTTCTGTCAGGTAATCTAAACGTGTTCTGATGCCACACAAGTGGGCTGTGGTCTCAGGCATCATCCTTCTATGGCCTCAGTGCTGCTTTCTTTTTATTCACAAAAACTGTAGAGACAACAGTCCTTAGTTTAAAACTGGTACTTGTATATCTGATTGTCAAGTGCAAGGCAACTGTGTGAAACACATTTTTATTGTACTAAGAATAAAATTTTTATTGGCAAGATTAAAGGCAAGCTAGGTATATATTTTTTTAACATTGTATAAAACGCAAAAGATTAACCCATCCCACATCTCCTACTACCTTTAGACAGATGTTTGTAATTGATTACAAAATTCTGATGTGATTATTTATTCACTTTCATGTTGCATCTACTTCTTACTGGCTCAGAAGATACTTCAATATTCCCTGTATTCTTATACACTCTTTCAAAGGGTAGGTAGAAAGCATTGCTGTCACATAATCAAAGCCATCTTGAAAGAAAAAGTTTGCCTCCTTATTTGACCTTTTTAGAGGAACAGACTTGCATAAACCTCTCTTCCCTCCCAGCTATGGTGCTGTACCTGAACGAGAGACTTACTGCTTCCTACCTCATCCATCCCATTCCAGAGAGAACTGGTCTATAAAATTATACCTTTCCACTTGGCTTGCAACAGATTATCTTTTTGCTTTCTTGCATAAGGCTAGACTTCTTAAAGTGAAAGGAGGAATAAAAATAAATAAAGGTACAGTTTTTTCCAGGAACTCTGTATAGTGACAAGAAGAAACTTTGCTTACAAGCCAGGGTAATGAGAGGCAGTAACCTGTATTTGAAGCAAGATGAAATGGAGAAATATACAAGTGTTGTTTGACAATTATCTTGACTTCATCCTTAATTTTACTTTTTAAAGAAGACTGAGAAACTGAAGGACTCCATCAGCCTCTCAGGTTTGTGTTATGGAGTTTCAAAACAGCTCTCCAAAGCACGTGCAAATGGTAGGTTTTTATGTTTTCTTCATACGAAGTTGCGTTTATTCTCCCATAGCATTCATTAGGAATGGATTTATGTGATTGCATGTCCAACTTGAGCTTGAAGAATATTTGCCCAGAACTCTCCTTGTCTTTGAAACGTTCAACAGATAGAATTTCTGATCAAAATAGCTTGAAAAGGTGGTTTCTTTAACTGTGAGAATAGATGACTGTATTGTCATTAACTAAATGGTAGCTGGGTGAAGTTATGGCAGGGACAAGGTAGGGGACAAGAAACGAGGTAAAGGTTGGTGGAGAACTTCAGAACTAGGAATAATTTCTCAGTGCCGCTCTCTCAATGTCGTTTTAGCCCCAGCGTCTCCTCCCAGCTGTGTCCCCAGCCATGATGGCTGTCTGGAAAGGTAACCTACTTACATTCCCATCCCATGCCTTGCTGAGGAAGAACACTGAAAAGATCAGGAGAGTCCCCTAAGGAATTAAAATCTCAGCTGAACACTCATACCATTTAGTTGATGTGAAGGTCAGTTTTCTATGTGGTGAGCCTGGTGAAGAAAGAATTGAGACCAGTAACCAATGTCACCCACACTGCTATATTGTGACTTTGAATTCAAAACGATGAATAGCTCAGAAAGGCCACCAATTACACAGCTTTTCCCCTAATGTATGAAGTCCTCTTAAGGTTCAAGCTGATTCAGCGTAGTGAGGGATGTGCTAAAAAATCCTGTATTACAGAACTGTATGTTTATAAAAGAAATTTGTACAGACCATTTTACATCTGCTGAAGTGCATGGAATATTTGAATATAGCTGATAAGCGGTACACGATTCCTTATTTGTAATACATGAACTCACAGTTCAGTGTTACGTGAAGTGTTCTAGCACTGCAGAAGATTGCCTTAATCAAGTAACGTCTGTCTCTGGAGGGAAGGAACCCAAGTAAGATGAAGCTGGGGTGAGAGGAACATAAAGGGTGAAGGGAACATTGGTACCATTCTTTTATCACCCACTTCTACTGATCCTGCAAAAGTCTCTTTATCTCCATCAGCAGGTTTCAGGCACCAGGGAGTCTGCAATACCATTCTCCGCCGTACTTCTTCGACCCTTCAGGGACTGCCATTTGATGGGAGTAAGGGAAGTGCAGGCGGGGACAGACAAGAGGCTGTGCCTGCAAGCTGTAAGGCACATTTATTACTGCGAGACAAAAAGCAAGGAAGGATGCCTGGTCTTCGAAGGTTTGTTTCACAGAATGAATCCCTTATGTTTTGCCCACAAGGAAGAAAACTTGAAATTTCAAAAATTAGTAAGGGGTAACACTAGCCCTCTCCCTGACATAGATTCTGCCTTTGCTAGGGCTGACCCATTTCTGTTCTTCCTTTAGCAAGACAGTATCTCACCAGAATAACAGTATGGTTCAGTTCATACACAATGTCCCTTGCCATTGTTAAGATTCAGAATGTAATTCAGTTATAAATATAGCTATTAATTTCAGGATCTCTAGGGATATGCTGAGACACTGATGCCTAGCTCCTTCATTACTTTATGTTGTATCTTACACAGCCAGACTGCATCAACATTTTTACACATTCTCCAGTTCTGATTAAGAAATGTATCTGCAGGAAATAAAGCTTACATCAGAACATTTTGTTGCAAATTTACCTTTCCTGTCAAACTTGTTGGCTGGCTGAAAAATACAATTTGTATAAACTACTCTTGTCATAAAGGAATGCATTCTCTGTGAACAGAGACTCAGGGCTTGGACTCTGCCCTTACCCTGCTATGTGCTTAGGGGCAAGACACATTATCTGTTCTCCTGATCCCCATATTCGAAGTGCGATCAATAATTGTTACATCCTCTACAAAGAATATTTACTTCCAGTGATACAAAGCACTAGTACTGGAGCAAGATGGTCTGATAATGTTGCAAACTGTCCATCCTCCCATCTCCTATCTTGGGCTGTTATATCACTCATAGTATCAGCCATCCAAGCACTAAAAATTTATTAATCCACTCTGCTTCTCTTCCTGCTTCCCCCAAACCATGAGACTGGCTTAACTATTATAAGGTTAAAGCAAGAATAAGAAGATAATAGATTTAATAACAAGAATTAGATTTTTCTTTTTTCCTTCAGATGCTTGAGACTTACGGTTACCCTTGTGTCTTATTTCAAGCTTTTTATTCATGGCAATCAGAGCCTTAGCTTCTTATGTGAAAATTTATTTCTATAATCCAGTAGTCAGGGCTTTGCCACACAAATAAAATACCATGAGTCTACAGTGTCTAAAACCACAGCACTTGGTGCACAGCCTGCTTTTCACTACAGTGTAATTTCGCATTGCATTATTCCTAGTTTCATATTTCACATAAAGTTTTAGTTCCTGGAGGTCCACTGCTCCTTTTCTGCAGATGAATTCTGATTTTCTGAATGGCTGTGTTCCTTTTGCAGACTGAATTCAGTTCCCCTCCAGAGGCCAGGGGAGTGAGGGAGCAGCTGGGGGAGCAGCTGGCAGCCACCCAAGGTCAGCCCACCACACAACCCAAGGAATAGGAATTTTGCTTCCTAGAATTTGGCCCTGAACATTTATCTTGATACCTAGAAGAATTCACATATTAATTGTGGCAGCTCAAACAGGCTTAATAAAGCAAAACAACCCACTTTTCCAGAAACGGCATGTATCGTGAAACTAAGCAAATTACAAACAGCAGGTAATACATTTTGGAGCACAAATTACACCCTGCAATGCATGCGGCTTCGCTTTGCCCCCAGTGGAATACTTTAATAAACCAATTAAAGTACTTTTTGAAATAGTATACTAATGAAATCATAATCACATCAATACGTGTCCTGAGTGGACGCTGATCTTAGAGTAGGTACAAAAGAAAAATGTTGCATGCACGTTCTTTGGAGACTAATCTCAACTGAAAATAATTCCTATGAAACCGAATTAGCTAGATGTTAAGTCAGCTTCTTTCTGTAGATGATTTGCAGTCCATTCCACTTAACTTCATATGCTGTTGGCAAGTTTAACTTATTTCTCAGTATCTGATGAAGAAATGGAATGAAGAAAGCATCTTGTTTCTTATTTTCCTTTTTGCAAGCGCCATGCATTGTAAATCCTCCTGCCAGGGGCAGTCAGTGGAAATTCAGGTTTTTTAAACTCTTGGGCTCTGACCTAAATGTTGAACGATCTCAATGATTTAGACTATATTTGCATTTGTGCAGAGAAAAGGGGGGAAGTACATGTGGTACTACATTGGGTGCCTGTGCCCAGGCAGTGGGGCTGGGGGGCAGCCTCGGGGGGGAAAGGGGGAGGGGGCCGGCCCCAGCAGCCCCCCGCAGGGCTCAGCTGAGCCCCTCAGCCGAGCCGGGGGCGCCGGGGAGGGGGAAACAGGTTTGGGCAAGGGCCAGAGGCGGCCCAGGCAGAGGAGGAGGCAGCCGAGGGGGGAGCAGCAGCAGAGGCAGCCCCAGGCCGCAGCAGGAGGAGGGCAGGAGGTGCCGCAGGCCCGGAGCAGGGCTCCCCTGCAGCCCTGGCGAGCCCCCGCCGGGGCAGAGCCCCAGCCCGCAGCCCGGGGAGGGCCCCAGGCCGCAGCTGGGGGCTCTTTCCTGCAGGAGCTGCGGCCCTGGCGAGCCCCGGCGGGAGCAGGGGGTCCCTGAAGGGCTGCAGCCCGGGGCAGGGCCCGCGCTGGCGCAGGGAGACGGGGCAGGAGGCGGGAGCGGGGCTGAGGGGCTCACACGGGCTGGCAGGCACGGCCCACACCGGCACAGCCCGGCCCGCGGGGGGAGAGGGGCCGGGAGCTGAGGGGGCAGCTGGGAACAGGAATTTAGGGAGGGTGCTAGGAAAGTGTTTTAATATTTGTCTTTGTCACTACCTGAACAATTGGCAATACATTAATTTTCCTCCGTTAGAGCCTGCTTTGCCTGCAGTGTGGTACCTGTTGAATGATCTTTCTGTCTTCATCTTGACCCATGAGCTTTTCCATCCTACTTTCTCCCCCTGTCTTGCTGAGAAGGGGCAGTAACAGTGCAGCTGGGTGAGGGTCTGACAGCAAGTCAAGGTCAGACCACCACAGGTGGTAATAGCTAAAAAAGAAAATACATTGCTCAGTAATCTGTCATGTCTAGATGTCAAGAGCATCAGCCAGGAAGGCTGAAACATCTGATGTGAAACAGGAAAGCAAATATTACATATGCTGTTTCTGACTATAATAACCTCTGAAAAGAAGAAGAGAAACAAATGTGAGTTCCAGTGGTGAGTCTTTCATAAAAAAACCCAAACAACTAGTAAAACAGTTTCAATGGGAGTGTATTTATCTTAAGTACTCATATAATTTTTGTCTGGGAAATTCATATCTTATTGTTGAGAAAAAGGTGAAATAACTTTGATGTTACACACCAGAAACTGTTGTTTTGTAGCTGACATCATCATGATCTGCAGTATTTTGTAGTAAAGGAGAGTCCATAGAGAGTGGGTTACTGGGATAGATCCTAACTGGTACAGACATGCAGAGAAATGAAAAAAAATATATATACACTGATAGAAAATGATCACAAAATCACAGAATTGATCGAGACATCTCGAGATCGTCTAATCCAACCTTCTTCCTCAAAGCAGGGTCAGCTCAAGCACATTGCTCAGGACTGTGTCCATTCAGGTTTTGAGTATTTCCACAGATAGAGACTCCACAATCTCTCTGTGAAACCTATTCCACAGTTTGACCATCCTCACAGTGAAAAGGTTTTCTTACGTTTAAATATAAAAATTCCTGTAATTTCAGTTTGTGTCCATTGCTTCTCATATTGTTGCTGGACAGCACTGAGCAGAATCTGCCTCTGCCCTTCCTCCATCTGTCAAGTATTTATACACATTGATAATGTGCCCCTGGGCCTTTTCTGCTCCAGAATGAATAGTCCCAGCCCTCTCAACCTCTCCTCATATGACATGCTCCAGTCCCTTAATCAGCTTTGTGACCTTTCGCAGTGTCCCTCTTGACTGGAGAGATGAGAGCTGGACCTGTGTCTTCAGATGTGTCTCATGGGGGGCAAGTAGAGTGTGAGGATTACCTCCCTCAATCAACCACAGAAACCCTTTTTGTAAAGCAGCGGAGGAGGCTGTTGGCTTTCTTTGCCATGAGGGCTCATTCTGGGTCATGGTCAACTTGGTGTTCACCAGGATCTCCAGGGCCTTTCCTGCCAAGCTGTTTTGCAGCTTGTTGCCCCCCAGCCTGTACTGGTGTATGGGGTTATTTCTTCCCAGGCGTAGGACTTTCCATTTTATTTTCTTCTTGAGATTCCTGTCAGCCCGTTTTTGCAGCCTAACGAAAACCCTCTGAATAGCAGCACACATATCTAATGTATCAGCCACTCCTTCAGTTTCATATCATCTGTGTACTTGCTGAGGGTGCTGTCTGTCCCATCATCCAGGTCATCAATGAAGTTGTTAAACAGTGTTGGCCCTTAGGATACACCCTTGGCAACTTGCCTCCAGCTGGACTTCATGCTGCTGCTGACAAACATTTGAGCCCAGCAGTTCAGCCAGTTTTCCTTCCACATGGCTGTTCATTATCTAGTCAATATTTCATCAGTTTGTCGATACAGAGATGATGTCAAAAGCATTGCTGAGTCATGATAAAAAACAGTCACTGCTTTCACCTTGTCCACCAAGCTAGTCATTCTGTTTTAGGAAGCTATCAGGTTGGTCAGGATTTCCTTTTCATGAATCTATGCTGACTATTCCCAGTCACCTCATCCTTCATACGTGTAGAGGTGGTTTGGATTATTGGCTCCATCACTGTCTGAGGGATTGAGGTGAGGCTGACCAGCCTGTAGCTCCTAGTTCTTGATCTTTCCAGACTAGTTAAAGCTTTTGTCAGTTGTACAAGCGTGGCTTCAGCAAAACAAGACAAGCAAATCGACTGCTCAGTATCATGCTCAAGATGTTGGTTCAAACAAGGTTTTGTATTTTGTTGGCCAAATGTCATAACCACTGTGTTTTAAGAATAACTTCCAGTTTCATGTCCAATACAGTGACTTAAGTCCCTGAAAAGCAACCTTCTATCTGTAAGTTTTGTAGAACAGCTACTTGTAATGATTAACTGAGCCAAGATGCTTATGAAATATCATTTTAGTTACAGAGGTTCAATTTTTGCATCACAAAACCCTCTGCTATTAAAGCTGTAGAATACTTCAGTGGAAAATAAGGGTTCAGAGGTCACCTTGAATTTATAACCACAGCTGATGTGAAGTACAAGTGGAAATTAGGTGATTCACACTTTATACTGCACAAATCTCTCTGTGAGAGTGGATATAAATTCTGTGGGCAGCAGTAGGGCAAAATGTATTGTAAAGAAGTCAATGGTTTGATTGTTAACAGCCGTGTTATAGAAGGATAGCACTTGCTTCCCACCCCTCCTTCCTAACCAGCAGCGAGCATCAGGTAAAACTTAACTCTAAAATGAACATACAGCACCACCTCTCGATGGGATTGCTTTCTGCAACGTGATCGTTCTGGAGTTCCTCTCCTCCCGGCTCCCTGCCCCCCTGATGAATGTAGTGAGAATTTGAGACAAGTAACATAGTATTTTGCGATAACAATTCTGTGAAAGTGTAAATATTCTCCCATCTCTGGTGGCTGCAGGGTCAATCTGTCTGCACAAGGCCTGTAAAGAGTTGCCATTTGCAACCCTGAGGTTACACCTATCCACTCAGTCCCACACGTGTTCACCTTCTCTCCACCAGTGCGATGGGGAAGAAAGTAAGAAGAGTGAAAGTGAGAAGCCTCATGAGCTGTGTAACCATGACTTGGGAGGGCAAGTGCCATCACTTCAAACATCCCCCCCTCCCCCTTCCTTCTCCCTCTCCCCAGCTTTATATGCTGATCATGATGTCATATGGTGTGGGATGCCCCTTGGGTCAGTTGGGGTCAGCTGTCCCAGTTGTGTCCCCTCCCAAGTTCTCGCCAACCCCCAGTGGTGTGAGAAGCAGAAAAAGTCTTGATGCTGCATAAGCACTGCTCAGCAATTACCAAAACAACCCTCTGTTATCAACACTGTTTCGGTCACAAATTCAAAACAGCACCATATGGACGGTAACTTTTCTATCGGCCCAAACCAGTACAGCATCTTCAATGAAACATTGGATTGGGCAACTGGGTCAGCTCCTCTATTGGGAGGTCAGAACCCACGTTTATGTGCTTTAACAAGGAGGTAGGTTTAGCAGGAATAGGAATCTCTTAAATTTGAACTGCTACCACCAAAAAAGTTACATGGGTGCCAGCCTTGTATGGAACTGTATTTTTACATAATTCAGACATCCTGAGGATGTTACCCCACATTATTTTTATATGTTTTTTCCCCCCTTGAATGTTATTATTTTGGTATGAAAATGGATTCTTCTTTTGGGCTGGACATTTCCTCAACAGACATTAGAGGACTAAAACCTCAATAAATAGGAGCCTTTGTTAGGGAACATTAAAATCTGTTAGCATCTAAAGAGTAAAAAAAAAATCCAACATGGATCCATGGTAATTCAGGCATCTACAAATATAAATAACCAAGAAAATTTTAAAATTTTGTGGATACTAGGTGAGAATCTCTTGTAGCTATTGTCTGTATTTGCATAATTTTGTCAAGAACTAGTTCTCTTTTAGCAGCAAAGGTTAACAGGTATCATTGCAGACTGACTGGCATAAATAGGTATTTCCAGGCAGTTTACTGCTCTGGCACACTTGCAAATAAGTTAGCCATCTTGGACCAAATTTTAAAAAAAAGCCTAATGATGAGGCAGTATCTATAAATAATCCAAAATACGCAGATTCAGAAGAAAAGTAATTCATGCATGTCTTGTCTCTTTCACAAAGAAACATGAGCTCAGAACTTTGAGGACCTGATGCTTAAAGTAATCAACCTGCTGGCTGACTAGATCCTCATAATAACATTATTTTTCTGAGAAAATCCTAGCAGCAACAGATTTCTTAAAGAGTTCTGAATTCTATGCTGATTTTCATTTAAAGAACAGGATAAAAATATTTTCTGTCAGTACAGAGCCTGCCGTGGGGAAAACATAAATACATGCTTGTAGTTAGCATGAAATCTATGGTATCATCATAATTTTATTCTGTTACCAAAACATGTGACACTGCAGGAATTCAAAATTCTTTCTGTTATCCATCACAATACAGCCTTGTACAGATAACATAATAAAATGCCACAGGCTGATTTATGCTTTAAAGATAAACAGTGTAGACTATATGTACCAAACTTTTGGTCATTGTCTCAGAAAAATAAATCACTTTGTCATTTTTATTTTGTAGGCTATTAAAAAATGTGATGGCTAATTAGAATGAAAAAATGTAGCTTCATTATTCATTGAATGGAGCTGCATAACACTGCACTATCAAAAGGATCCGGGGAAGAAAAGAGGCATTAAATTAGTAACACCAGACTTGAAAGTTTCTAAACAGTGCATATAAATAATTAATATCAAAGAGGAATATAAAAAATTAAAAGTAACTCGAATCCTGTGAACATGTGCGGTCCTTATGCAATCAAAACTCCCACAGAAACAAGAAGTTTTCCTATGAAAGAAGAGAAGACTTAAGGGCTTAGGAGATGAGATCAGCTGAAGGAAGAATGAACATTTATTAAATATGATCCAATCTGAAAAACTGTTTCTTGAATTAAAGCAGCTGTCTAATCCTTTCTAATAGTCACAATTATTTTCTAATCCTTTTTTTCCCCCATCTTATCATTTGAAACAAATACAAGAACAGTGATTTCCAAAGGAAGATGATGCCATAAGAGCTTGCTAGTTTTACTTCTGTAAGTTCGCTTGACTCTTTTAAAGTGGATCTATGCCTGTGACTTCAGCTGTAATCTTTGTTTTGTTTGCATGAAGCAAAGAGGGAGAATGGAAGAATGACTTTTCTTCTGTGCCAAACTCCAGGGAATAGCGAAATTCATGGCTGTCCACAGGCAGCGGGCTAAGGCAGTGCCCACTGTGAGTGTTTTGTGGGGCAGATAACTGCAGACAGTGTACGTGCTCAAGAGAACACACAGACTCCTACTACTCACTCGCATCTACCTATTTTCCCTTTCTGTTCTACTACATGTTTCTACACTGAAACGACAGCCATCTTCCATTTTCCCAGAACAGCGCCAGCAAGTCCAGCAGAAGAAAAAAGTCGATTGAAGAAACAAAGCTTGAAGTCCTAAAGATAAACCTAGTTAGGAGAGAGTGAGGACTACAAGAGCTGTGATACTGCGCATAAATAGCAGCTTGCAGCTGGGCTTGAAACAAAGAAATCTGGCAACAGCTGCTACATGAACTTCCTACAACTGTTGAAGTCTTCAGCTCCTCTTGAATCCCCTTGCCACTGCTGTACTCTTCCTCAGTCTCAGATTAAAAAAAAATAGTGGGTTTTTCTGTTTATTTATGGACTTGAAAATTTCCTGGTGTCCCTTTCGCTGGAAGGCCCGTGCCATGAAGGGTTCTATCAGCTCTGCTCTGTCTCTTGCTCTCCCTCAGGTGAGGGAAATACCATCCCCTAGAGAAAACAGGTCCAAATCAGTCATTATAAAATGTTGAAATGAATGAATGATTTTTTCCAAAAAACCTCCACTCCCATACATACATAGGACTGTATAACTAGAAAATATATTTTTCAATTGTATTATACATGCTTACTGCCTTAGCAAAAAAAAATAAAAAAAATTTCCTGATCGTGTCTGGTTGCGGCAGACCTGTGAGCTCACCTTTACTGACAGTTTGCTGGGATGAGCAAGAGGATGGAGTGTAACTGATACGCAACAAGTTCATGCTCAGACGTACACACAGGAGAAACAATTCTTACCTGTTCCCATAGTCACATTTTAATTATGCTCCTGTGCCCCTCGTTCTCTCTTGGAGCTTTTTCAGCTTGCTTTCCATTTGTTTGCTGTGGGAGTAGATGTGCACATGATCACTGAATTGTCAGAAATCCTCCAAATCTAATTTACTTCAGGCAGGAACAACTGGATGCACAAGGGAACCTGAATAAAGTTCAGTTTAAGTAAAAATCACAAGCATTTTTAAAGAGGAGTGCTAAGATTATTTCCTTTTATTGTTTTAGGCAATAACATGAAAATCTTTATGGCTTTAAATATCAGTAGAAGAGCCATCTACTCATCATCTCATAAAGCATGCTGTTCTTCATTAGTGCTTGAGTTTTTACAAAATCTGTAAAGGCTTTTGTGTTTGGAAGTGCAAAATAAATTGAATTGTATAGAGTGTCAGCAGTCAGGCAAAATTAAGGATTTCAGGGAGCCATAATGGCAGAGAACATAATGGTATTTAAATTACTGGGCCATAAAGGATGGAACGATCAACAAGTGAGTAAAAAACATAACCCATGAAGAAAACTCCCAGAGCAAAGTACAGTTATTTCATCCCATTAAGGGATTCAACTTCTTTTCTAATTTTTGAAACAGATGGTATGACAAGATTGGCAATGCTCTACAGCATGAGCATCATCTAACTCATTCAGAGCTGAGCTGAAAATAACAAAATGAAACTCAGCATGGAAAAAGACTCAAGCTAACACATGTATGGGGAAAGAAATTCAAAACAAAGAGATGCAAACAGAAAAGGAAACCTGGAAAGCAAGTGTACTAAAGGAGGCCAAGAAAAGGGTGGCGCACAGATGATGTCCACTTAACCAGGAGAGGGGTTGTAGCTGTGCAGTCTTTAATTATCTAAACTGGAGCATGCTTGGAATGTTGGGACTTGCACTTCTAGACACAGCTAATAGATTAGTGATTACATGGCTTTTAATGATGAGAAGTCACTAAAGCTTGAGTTTCTATGCCTTCTGTAGAATTTTCCATACCTTCTTGACCTTCTTCATGGCAGACATGATGCATATATTTTATGGTTCAGAAGATCTGTAAATCTTGTTAGAGTTGCAGACTACTCTGTTTTCCTCAGCCCCCCAGGGAAGATCTGATTCAGCCTCACAGTGCCACCTTCTGAAACACCAGCAACTGAGTGCTGCGTATTTGGATATTTGCCATGAATAAAAAGATATTCACCAGGTCCATCTGTGTGCAGCAAGGTCAGACAAATTGACAGAACCATCCTTCCCTGACCAAAGTGTTTGGGGGGAGCTGTGCCTTTCCTGGTTCCTTCTTGGTTTTTATTTATAGCAATACTTAAGCACTTCCCATACATTACATTTCCACAATACATTCCTTTATAACTGGTTATGTAAAATAGTTCAAAATATCCTTTATTTATCATCATGAGGCTGAAAAATGAAGTTAATTAGAACTCATTCAGAGATTTGATGGCTGTGAGCAATTCCACTTCATAAGTTTCAGGACTAGTGTATTTTGTCCTTTTATTATTTGCTTCTGTAACACTTCCAATACTTTGTATAGTGGTCTCTTTCTTGTGACTATTAATGCATAGATTCAAAAAATGTCTTGGGTTTAATTATGTCTTAAAAAGAATCAAAGAGATACTTCATGTAATGTTTCATTCTCCTGGCACATCTCAGTTTTTTCTTTTGACTCCATTATCTTTTGCTTTACTAGTTTAAATTTAACATGGATTATTTGGAAATAAAGACCAAACTGATTCAGTTTTTCATTAAAAAAAGTTCATTGAAATCAATTGAGAAACACTGGTAAGTGCTTCAGAGTGCAAAATGATTTCCTGATAATTTTAGGAAGGAATCCTGACTCCTGTTCTCCTTCCCCGCCACTTTGTACACAATTAACTCAAGTGCTTTCCTTGCTTCTTTCTGTGGTGTATGTTGTCTTAATTGATCTGTTAAAAATGTTCATAATGAAAATTGAAAAAAAAAAAAAAAGGATTTTTTCCAAGTTGGTTTTAATTTCACCAAATAGTGATGCCTTGTCCAGTACAGAAAGAGAAAAAAGCATCCGTTTTGTGAAATTCTGTTGGTTTGTTTCCTTACAGACTGGCTAGATGTCTAGCTCTGGGCACCTCCAGTTTTGGCCAGCAAAATTACAGATGAAAGTCTATAAACAAGTAGTAGGATAGTCATAATGGATTTTTGTATCATGCAGGTTTATGCATTTAACTTCTATTTCCTTTAAGAGGCTTCTTTCATTAGGCTTGCTACAGAAGATTTGGAGACACACAGTCACATCCAAAATGGTGCCTCATAGCATGGCATTTTCGCATCTTTTTCTTTGGGAAAGCCTCTTCCTGCTTATTCTCTCTGTTACCTGAGCCTGGAGAAGGTCCCTGATGTAAAAAGCATGTCCTCTGGTCCTAATAATTGATTACTGAGTTATCTCCTGGTAAGGCAGATGGTTATACCCTTTCATTTCTTTCTCAGTCCTTCTTATGGTCCATTATGTTGCTCTTTTTTTGCACATCTTTTCCTGCCCACTTGACTTCTTTTTACAGTCTTTTGAAAGCTCAGCAGTACGTATGCTTACCTTGAAGAAATAATACCACACAGGCAAAAAAAAAATAATTATAATAACTTCATTAAATTATTTACATTCATTCTGTCATGAGCTCCATATTGACACCAGACACAGTATAACCAATGGTGAAATGAAGGAAAGATGCTTAAGCCAAGCAGTACCAGCCCATGGGCACTGTCAGTTTTTAGGGAGACTTGTTCTGGACATTTAGTAATTTAAATTTTGTTTGTTTTGAAAGAAAGATTCTAAGCATACATGGTAAAGAATCTGAGTAAAAATTATTCCCTTTGTAATTTGAAATATAAGGATAAGAGTTATTAACTTGGGCCAAGGTTTATATTTTCCTTTAACACAGCAGTTATCGAGGAAAAGTTTTACATTAGGTTTGTAAAAAATCATTACATGAGCAACAGATATTTGTTATTTCCTGAATATCTCATGTTCCCAATTAAAAGTAGCCTTTTACAGAAAGTATCTTTTTCTGCTTGATTTTAAGTCATTACAGTGACTCATTAAAATATATTGTTTCTGCAAACTCCCTAAGGCAGCAAATGAAATGTCATACAGACAGATCATCATCCATAAGGCACTGCTTTGCAATTAATATGACTTTTATAACACACTGTTGGTTTTTTTAGACTGACAATGTGTCCTGAGCCTCATTTTTTTTTTTTTTAAAGCATTACAGGCAGCTTTGAAGTGAAGGGAATCACTTTGGGTATGTACAGAGACGGATGATCATGGGGATACAACCCATCGTTGCCTCTCAGTATGCAAATGATGCATGTCTACATTTGTAAGTGCAGAGGTTCACCATGGGACTTTGTGTATACAAATGTAAGAAACTGTTTGCAAACCCTCATGGTGAATTTAACATAACTGTAGCATATGTAACACACTGGCTGACTGCACAGATCCGTGCTGGGATAAATGGCCTGTACTGAGGGAAGGGCCTGAGCAATGACATCAGAAGGTTGCAATGATGTAAGCACTAGTAATAGAGAGTGGAGAGAAAGATCAAGTTTGGTTTAACCCAGCACTTGTGGGATCTTTGGTCCAGCTGTATCCCAGTCAGGAATATACCCTTCTACCTTCCTAGAAAGGCTGCAGACTTTCATTCTCCCCTGTTCATGCTTTTAAGTACTCATTATATCTCTGGATGTAATGTATATCTAGGATCGTGGTTCCTAGGTTCACGTCCCAGCAACAGTGATGGAGTGGTATTTCACTGAGTGGAAAGTATGCAAAGGTCAAACTGAAATCCTACTATATGAGAATATTAGGAGCAATTACTGCAGCCAAACAGAGCATTTACCTGACAAATGCAAAACTGTTCAAATCCCTCTATCATGCAGATTGTTTTATTAAGAAAAAAAAGGGATGGGTTTGGTTTTCCAAATTGACATGTTTTCCTGACATATTTATTAAGCTAATAAGCTACAATATCAGATGGGGAATTTATCAAGGATGAATCAAGCAGTTAATGGTGAGGGTGGGACTTCCAGATGCTCTGAACTGCCATCTGGGAATGCTGCTCTCCCTGCTGCCTCTGTACCCAGCCTGGAGAAACCAGCCTCCTGGTACAGGGCTCAAAGCAGGCAGGGTAGCAGGCTGCACACAGCCTTCCCTCGCTTGCTACAGGTTCATGCCCTGGTGGGGCTGGGATCCCCAAGGAACTAAATCATGCCTTTAGGGAAATAACACATTGATGCTTTGCTCAGGCACATATAATCTCCTCTCACATTAATGGCTGGGCTGTCTGAAGCACTATTACTCCTCTGCTTGTTTCTGGCAGGTATGCTTGACTGACTGACTAATTTGAATTTTTTACTGAATTTTTTACTCTTGCTGCTTTGAAAATTTGTGTGTTGTGACATCACTACCAAGTAGTGACACAATACCCTCAGCAAACACAGTGGTGTCACATCATGATGGCTGGATTTGAAGTAGTCTGCTCTCCCCTTCTTGCTAGCTCCATGGCTGTTTTCTTCCTCCTCCCTCCTTCCCTCTCACTCTCCAATTCTTTCTTTCCCTCCTTTCCCTTATGAAAGGATAAATGTTCCCTCTCTAGTTTGTGGTGGTTTTTTTTTTTTTTTTTATGAACAAATGGGAGGTATTGCATCTCCCAGTTCCGTTTAGGTCTTTGGCGCTAATCTAACCAAAACACACCCAAGGAGATTTTTATCATGCTCTGGAGATCTTTATTTGACTGTAGGGACTAATAATGAATATTCAGCAGCTCAAGGAAACAGAGATGAATAACCCAGGGAAAGAGAAATAAAAGGCCTAATCAAAGGAGAGAGATAACTTGAAGATAAAATGTGATGGTACTATGAACCAGAGGAATACAAAAGGCTCTTCCAGATTGCAGAGGTTGTGGAGGAGAACGCTTTTCCCTGTAAAGGATAAAACACCACGTGAAAAAGAGTCACTGAGATCAGGAAAAAATATTTCTGCTGTCATAGTTATGGCCCTCAGATTAAATGAAACTTTCACTCGAGATTTGTCTCCTTAAGATGGAGAGGTCCAGCTGCTGACCTTGACCTGCTGTCTAGATCTGGTTCGTCCATCCAACCCAGAGTGGCTCTTTAGGCAGCAGGAGCTCCCCTAACCCCTGAGTGCTTTCTTTCAAGCCCAGAGTGTCTCTGTATGGAGTGTGACATGAGCTGGTCCTGCCTCTGCTGCCCAGAGAGGGTGAAGCAAGCAGCAGACATCTGCTTGCCCAAGCAGTCAAGCCTTGTCTAGCTGAAATGGCTGGTGCTGTCACATCCATATAACCTGCAAAGAAAAGGAATACACCCTCCCCCCAAAATCTGCCCCCCCACAAATAACATACTTGACCTACTTTTTAAAGGTGTCAAGCTAGATTAAATGGATTGCCTATAACGAAACCAGCAATGAATAAAAAGCCTTCCCAGCTGAAAGACAGGTCTGTTAATTCCCTTTCAGTGCTCTTTGCTGTTCCATAAGGTGTCTGATTTTAATTCCATTTCCTTAACACATTAATAACAGGACACAGCCCCAGGTAATTACTCTTTGCTGCTGGAAATGAAACTGGAAGTATTTGAGCCTCCTGTGCCTGCGAAGGATTTACTTGCTGGGTCATGGGGGACTGCACTGAAATTACTTTGCAGGATTTTCTTCCTTGGTTTGGAATTTGTGAATGATCAGTAAGTGATTTTCAGCCATCAATCAGGACCTGTACTTTTACCTGAATTATTTAAATGAGAGACCCATATTTTGGTCTCAATTTCTTTTAAGCAAAAACTGTAAAGGTAAAAGCTGCTTTCAGATTGAAATACGATGTTTCACGTTTTGGGACTTGCACCTGAGGAGCCTTGCAATACACATTTCCCAATCAGCTACACATCTGGGGAGCATCCCCCATAAAGCCTCTGAATTTCAGAATTAAAAAGCAGAATCCATTTACTCAAGTCTCCAAGCAAAGCAATTTGGACTTTGATTTCTGGTAGCATCTTTTGGCTGATTTATGCTATGATTAAAATTTTTGTTGCTGATGATGCATTATGCATGCAATATCTGATGAAGTAAGATCACAGTAAAATCTAAAAATAGAGTCATTCAAGTATCCTTAAAAGAAAACCTGACATGAATACTAGCTCACACATCAATGAAACTGAGCTGCAAAGACACACTCCTCTTATCCGCACTTCAAGCAGAATTTAAAGCATAGACAGATCTCTGTTGTGCACATTTCTATCATCTAGACCTCAGAGGTGATTTGATTTAATTTAGTTTAATTTAATGAGACTAGAAGACTGGCAAGGTATTCACTGAATTCTTCCATACTGCAGAGGTTGATAGTTTTGCCCATTTTGCCCTACGCAGTTCATGTGTTGCAGTTGACTGGCCGTGACTACTCCTCAGCAGACCGGTGGGTGCCACCACAAGTCAGGGGTAGCATTTCAAAACAGCTTTTATTTTCTCTCAAATAAAAGAACAAAATAATTCAACCTTATCGACATCAACGAAGGAAAACATCGTTCTTTCAAACTAAGCAGCCACAGCCTAAACATCTGCTCTCTGCCTGAATCATTTATTCTCTCCTTGATTTGAAAATGTGCTCAGGAGGGTTTAGGGCTTAAGGTTTATTTGCATAACCTGCATATTGGTGTCCTAGCATAAGGATCGGCTGCCTTCTTGAGTCACTGGGGACCCTAAACCTTGTTGCTGTGTCCCCTTCCCTTGGAACAGACACCTCTGAGGGTGGGAACATCATTCAGCCTCCAGCAGAGTGACAGGGAAGGTAGTGAGTGTTTGATCAGTTAAACCTGTGGTTTAATCTGTATATTCACAGAGTGAATGTGTCTCTGTGGGTAAGATATAGTTATCCAGAACATGACAGGGGGATCCACTGATCCTTGGGCAGCAAATCAATTTTGCCCCCTTCATGTAGCTTGGAAAGGGAAGAACCAGGTAGAGAGATCCTAAAAAGTTTTGGTAAGGGATTCTTCCAATTTAGTCATGGAAGAATACAATGAAAGGTACAGAAAACATGAATGACAAGTAGAGCAACAGGGATTGTTTGGAAAGAGAAGAGCGATGGAAAAAGCAGTGTGACTTCTGGACTCTTCCCCTCCCAGAGCCCAAGTGATCTTCAAAGCTTCTCCAGCATGTGTTTTAATGTTTGCCTCCATGCTGACGTCACTTTCCTCTTCTCTGAAGTTAACCCTGAAGAATACAGGTCTTCCTTTGAGGAATGCTTCCTGCAATTTGTTATTTTGGTTTTGGTGTGATAGTAACTGCTGTCAGCACATGGGCTTTATCGACAGCAGGCTTTGGTTTTGAACACAGCAGTTATAAACAGACCTGCCTGTAAAGAGCATGGAGTTGACCTTGCAAACATTGTGTACAGTATTGACGTCGGCTTGCTCCTTAGCGAAGGGATTTATTTGTTTTACCTCTGTATCTTCAGCAGTGGAAGGCTCTGACAGAATATCAATGGACTGGGTAATTTCTCAGGCATTTCAAGACAGCCATCCCTTGAAATTGAGATTTCATCACTTTGAGACTTGAGAAAAAAACTTTTTTTTTGCTTTTCCCACCACAGCACGTAGTGTCTGGATCATTTGAAGCACATTGCAGCATTTAATTAAGCTTTCACTACTTCACACACAAAAAAGACTCAGGCTTTCGGTAAGTGTATGTAGAACAATTAGCCTCTTAACATTCAGCAAAACAGAGATGACTTTAATTATTTCATTTGCAGTTGCTACTTCTAGCCTGTTTGGTTTTGAATAGCACAGCTATGATAGTTAATAACTCTAGCACAGCCAGAGAAATCAACAGTGAGGTAGATGTGCTTGCAAGCAAAGCTACATGCAACCTGTCTTCATGCCATGCTTGATTGTTACCCTTTAAAACTGATCAAATGAGGGCTCTACATTGTCTGCTAGCACCTCCATGATCAATATTATAAACAGTGTTTAATGCATGCAGATTTGCCCTCTCTATGGTGAGTAACAGTGACTACAGCAGCCTGTTATTTAAGAGTACGTGACAGAATTGCTGGTTTTGCTCAAATGGTCTGGGCTTGTACTTCCAGAGCTGAAAGCTCCAGCTTTATTCCCAGTTAATGACAGCAGCACTAGTGCCTGCGCACATGCATTATTTACATTGAAACAAAATTAAAACTTTGGCAGAGGAGAATATTTTAGGTAGATTGTTTCTGCTTCCGTGAAGCAGTGGGAAGCTGTGATGCCTTAACTGAGAGAATAATGCAGTTAGATCTATCTTTGATACACCAAGAAATGACAACGCAGTTTTGCCAAGGGTCAAAATATTCTAGACCCATTCCTAACTAACGAGGTAGTGATACATCTCCCCACCAAAGAGGGTACCCCCACACCATGACATTTTGAAAATTACATGAATTCCATACAAAAGAACTGCACCCTGAGAATTTTTCTAAATTACTCAAATCTATAGGAGAGAGAAATCCATCAGCCAGAATGTCGTTTATTCTTCTGTCAATCTGATAATCTAAATAGTATGCAGTTGAGATTGTGGCGAGTTGGATTGCTTGCTATTTTTGTCCTAGATTTATAAAAGTCAGATGAAAGTTTCTTTCTATCCACACACACACACACAAAAAAAAACGGTCCTGCCCCTCATCTACATTCTTAAACATTGGAGGAAAATATTTTATTTAAGCCAGACAAGACAAGCTTATCCAATAAATACTGGGAAAATAAGTAGTTTTGGCTCCTGAAACATTAATAGAAATATGAATCCCTCTAGTATCAAACACATATAAAACTGTCAATAGTTTTAGAAGTAAAACTTTTGAGCATGCTTACTGAAATGTCTAGTCTATTATTGTGGAGGTAAAAAACCAAAATAATTACTCACCCATGCTCACACACTCTGTAGATTTGGTTTAATATTTAGACTTTTTTCTTAGAGTATAGCTGTTTACAAAGGTTTAAGGTGAAACTGGTTTTGCTCCACTTCTAGCCATCCCCCTCCAAGAAAATGGATTTTTCAAAACAAGTATTTTTTTTATGACAATCTATTTCAGGAAAGATGCCATTTCCACTCATTTGCATGAGACCAATTCTGCAGCAGTCCTCAGGGATATAACAACCGAAAGATTATTCTTAAACATATCTGTCTCACTACTGCCCTGTGTTCTGAATATGTTTTTGAATATGGAAAAATCTTGACTTTACTACTGTATGAATCAATATAGTTCTTCAGTTTTGAAAATGAAGCGTTTTGAATCTATTTTGATTTTACAGATTAAATCCTGAACTACCAGAATTCTGAAAGCCAGAATTTTGCTATACTTTTAAAATATATCCTACAGCTCACTAACATAATGTCAGGCATAAAATGTATCATCCAGTTCCATTTAAGGTGTTAAGCTTGTGCTCCAGTGTCATTCCACTTAAATGATCCTGCTAATGAATACTCCACAAATTTTGACTATCTGAGGAAAAAGGAGAGGCATAATTTGCTGTTATAAGGCAAAATATTTGGACTATTGGAGACACACCTGGAGAATGGATTTTGACACCAGCCAGTCCCCGAGGGAGGGCAGTGTCCTCTTTGACTCTTTCCACAGGAGCTCATATCTGCATCCCTGAGGATTTCACCCTGGCAGGAGGGCATGCAGGGGAAGACACTCCTCTTAGATAGTGGGTTTCAATACATTGGGGGTTTAAACATCAAATCCAACACTTCATACCTCAACCTGCAAATCCCTGACAGTCAGGTCACAGAACCATGGCTTGGTATGGTCCTGGTTAGACTCCTTACCAAGCTTTTTGGTTTTGATGTGGCTCTAATAGTATGTGAGAAGCACAGAGAAGAAAGAGGGCGGAAAAACCCTATCCTGCATTAGGGCCAGAAGGATTTAACTAAAACCAGTCTGACATTAGCCTGAGCCTGTGAGCCTGTTTAGCGCTGCAGAAACACAGTTCTACTAGAACATCTTCAGAGCTGATCTGGCCAAAAAGGTGAAGCTCATTTGGGTATGGACATACTAAGCTATTCCCAGCTCAGGAAAGCACCTGTGTGTGATTAAATACCAGGTGCTATAGGGATGATGCTGCAGATCTAAGGTCTCTATGGACAGCTGGGCTCCAACACAGTGCTTAGCTCACTGTTTATGAAAAAAAAAAAAAAAAAAAAAAAGGCAATCAGATATGGCAAAGAGTAATAAATTATGTTTATCATGGACAAGGAGATACATTTACCTTTTTTCAAACCATACTTCAGTTTTACTAGGTACTCAGCACAAGTGAGAATTACACTGGAGGGCAGAAGTCTGCTGCTGTTGGATCAAAAAAGCCTCTCTGAGTTTGATAGCTGAATAATTAAGAAAGACTTAATTCAATTCTGTCAATCTTCTCTTAGCTATGAATTGCTTCAGTGCTATATTTACAGCTGTTACGTAATCTTAAAGGTTGCTTATGATATAATGAAGAAACTCAGCAGGTTGCCAGTTTAAATAATATTTCATGTGTGTGTTAAAAGGAGTTATCCATCCCTATTCATTTATGTCGTTACAGTCTTGGGACTTGGGAAATCTTAACTTTGGTTTATTTACACTATTATAATAAATCTTGCTGCAGTATGGAGCTAAATTATTTTTTAAATAATGATGCAGATTGGACTCTTGCTCAAAAGTAGAACCGCAAATCAACAGATGTAACAGATATATTTAAACTAATTACCAACACATCACAGCAGAAACAGGCACATGGCGCGTGGATTCTTTTTCCTGTACCAACCATCTGATCCATGCCTGTGATCATTAATTTAGCACATGCTGAATTGTATTTTCAAACACTTCTCAAAACAAATGAACATGTCTTTCAGTTTTCAGATTCCAGTCATTCTGTTGCGGACACTCTTCATTTAAAGGCTATCTGGACCTTGATAGCCAGCAGCATTATTTATCAATGAAATATCTAATGGGCCAGTTCTGCAGATGTTGGAATTATCACATGACAGTTGTCTCTTGGCAACAATCACTGAATATCCAGAGTGAAATTTATCAGCTGTCACAAACTGAACTCAAACTAAAGTTTTATAATAAGAGGTAGGCGTGGAGGGCAAAGAAGGGAAGGAGGGTCACAGCACACCTTTACACCTTTGCCCATGGGTTTGGTGCGCAGTAGCTTATGAGTTGTCTTTGAATCTTCTGCAAGCTAGACTTCTAGCAAGTCCCCAGTAAAATTATACCAAATGTAGATTGAACAGGGAATTGCACAGCTAAGAGCTCTGCTAGATCTTCAGTTTAAAGCATGTAATTCTGAAGAGCTAGACAATAACAACTCCTGAACCGTGTGAAACAGAACAAGTAAAATAGGAACAAGTGTACTTCCCTGAGCTGTCCCCTTCACATTAGTGAGATGGCTCTCATGAGTCAAGTTACTTGCATTAACAAGATGCTGCACTTTACACCTTTTGTTAGAAAAGAAAACTCTCTCACACATGCAGAAATTGCATATTTTTACAGTTTTTCAAGGTCCTTGCAGAGGAGGTTTCTGAGTCATGCAGCTTGTTATTTCATTAGCAACAACGTTACCACAATGAGTGAAATTAAACCTACATGAAGAACAGCACAAATATTTGAAACATTAGTATTGGCAGGAAAGATAGCCAACTTGTTGCTGCCTGGTGCCTGTTCTAGAGCCTGAAAAAGTAGACTGGATGGCTGCTGCTGAGGGAGATGCTGACATTTTATAGAGGGGAAGGTTAGTTCTGGGCAGGAAAAAGGGATCTTTCTAGCAAGGGTAGATGCTATGCTGTCTCTAAAGCTTCTCAGAGGCTCTAAACTTGGATTCCCAATGAAACCCAGCTCTTTTTTGTCTTCCTTTCTTTAGCCACTACTCAGCTTCTGAGATGGTGGCAAAAGAATGGGATAAAATATGGTATCATGGAGACCAGTGAGATTTTCAAAGGGTTACTAATGCACCTGTAGTCAATGGTATCATCAATAGCTGAAAGGCAAAGTAAAATTCCTATTAACCCAAACACATATGATTGATCTGTGTCTACCTGGTTTCTGGTATTTATGACTGTAGTACTGCACCCCAGCAACTAAAACTTTAACAGGTTGATCTTTGTAAAGAAGGAAGGAAAGAATAAATAATTATTGCTGCTTTATATATGGAAAATGGAGATCTATAAAGATGGCATTGAAAATCTCCAAAAAAGCAGGGAATAAGAAGCAGACTACAAGAAGTTCAGGCTGTTGCACAGAGCTGGGGATATCTTTATATTGGGACTGTGTTATTGACTGGCAGAAATGTGGATTCTCCCCTTCCCATCTGACTACTGCCCAAAGAAACGTTTGCCTCAATAGACATAACCGTGCACACCAGCTTGGGTGGGCAATCTGCAGGGCGTTGGTAATGAGAAGGATCTGTGTGTTTGTCAACAAAGTTGAGAATTATTCCTCCATCAAACAGCACCACAGTACAAAACTTCTTAAGATCACCCATTACCTACCCCAGCTCTTCCCTTGGTGGTCTTTGTGAGGACATCTCATGACCTCACCCTTATGAAAGCACAAACCTCACAGTTTCCTCAAAGCCTCAGCTTTCCTCAGCTCCAGGGAGCTGACATTTGCACAGCTCTTCTTCACCTCAGGTCTCCTGGTTCCTCCTGACTATCAAACTTCCCAACTGCTTGAGATGAGCTTAACAGAAGAGGCAGAGGAGAGCAGGGGACAGTGTGAGGGGCACCATGTCAGGTGCCTCCACCTGGTACATAATGTGATCGTTTCTGATAGGCCCTGCTTATAGCCAGGGTGAGCAGCTAGGCAGCAGTGGTGAGGAGAAACTCTCAGTGTGGCCATTCATGCCTTTGAGAAAGGGGGTGGTTGCTCTCGCTGGCTGCACTTCAGGAACACTCACTGTCACAAATTCCCCTGCCTCAGACTGGCATGCAGGGCTTGATCTGTGCCCTGCAGGTCCACAGCCCACATGCATCTGGTACATGAGGTTGAGGCCTGCAGGAGAGGATTATTGCAGACCATCCACCGAGCTCTTCATCCCCTCAGCCTGACACTGACACAGCACCAAAGCATCACAGGAGTGATCTCATGCAGCTCATTCTCTGCCTCTATGAATAAAGACCAGTTTGAGAACAGTGGGCGGTGTGTGTGTGGTAGCTAGGGGGAAGATCATGAAATAGCAAGATGAGGATGTAAGAACAATAAGAGAAGCAAGTGTGAAGTCTTTGGTATTTCAAAGTACAGCTCACAAGGAACCTACAAAATCATATTTCCCAGGCAGATGCAACACACCATAATCTTGTACAAATACTCTAGCCCTTCTGCAACCCAGAGATAATTTAGAAGGAAGGGATATTAAGTGTCCTGGAATTGCTTTTTGAACAGCTGTGAAAACCTCTTTGCATCTCTTCAAAGAAGAGCTTCTTATATGGAAAAATTGAATAAGCTGCCTTTTGTTTTCAGGCAACCTCTAGAGCAGAGAGGCTGTGGAGGATCAAGCTGTGAGGCAAACAACAAACACCACCTCCACATGGCTAGGCTACAAACATACTAATATGTTAGTATATCCGTCTTCAAAATTCCGTGATACCTGGTAGGACAAAGGCTACCATCCCATCACCTGGAGAGTGCTAGGATGTGACAGCTAAAAATGGTTAAGTTTTTCAATGCTAGAGTCCACAACTTTCCACTAACAGCCCTAAACATAAAGATCCCTTCCCTTCTTTGCATGCCATGCCGTCTGTTGGCCAAGTCTCATTCCACTGCACAGTGGACTTTAATCCAGACACTGAGAATTTGCCTCAGTTTTCAGAGAAATTATAACAGGAGAGAAGGTAATAACAAGCAGTAGTGGAAAGGTCTGGGTAACAAGATTAACGCGACACATTAACACAAATTGTCCGTGCTCTTAATTCCTAGTCAACAGGTTTGGTGGCAATGCACCAGCTGGTTTCTCATGGCAGCTGCTGCTTTAAGCCAAAGTGGCTTTTGAGGCAATGCTGAGGTGCAGACAGGCTTAAAACTTTCAGAATTATTTTTATCTCACACAAGAAAGATGGCAGAAAGGAACTTGGGGCAGGGAGGAGGATTTAAATCAACAACAGAACCACCTAAGGACCAAAGGAAGGAGCCAACCTAGCTGCAAACTGATAGAAGGACAGGTAGGGCAGAAGTAACTAGAGACCTTTGAAGATTAGCAGAATAAACTAGCATTTCCTCTAGGGAATTAGGGTGTGAGAAAAATTAGCAGACCTAGAGTAGCAAAGCAGGATGGTAATTGCAGCAGTAAATAGACTTACAACAATCCTGGAGATACGATATGGACAAAAAAGTAGCAGGTCCAGGTGAATTGTCAGCCATGCACAGCTCCCCACTTGCTGTTCCCACTCACACAGTTTGTATTGCTGCCACCAGTGCTGCGACCAGAGCTGACAATGTCCTGCTCTTGCACTTAAAGCCACTAGAGTGTTTGCACTAACTGCATCTGCTGCTGAAAGCCCATTATGAACAAAGTCAAACACCTCAAAGTGCGAAGGCAGAACTGAGTCCCTGGGTCTATTCGTCTCTTCTTTCTGCGCTTCTGGTTTGGCGTGCGGCTGTGTTTTTAGAAGCAGGCTGCAGACAGCTGCCGACCAGATTCTGCTAAGGTAAGTGCTGTGTTGAAAGTAAGAATGAATCATTTAATAAAGCTTCTTTCCAGAACTTGCATAAAAAAGGCTCTATGGAATTGTTAGTTTAGCTCCCCCACACCCCCACCCCAGCCCCGGCCCCCATCTTTTCTCTTAATAGTCTCTGATACTCATTTACTATTAGAGAATTAAATTCTGACTTCATTGGGTCTGTTGGGGTTGGTGTTGGTTTGTTGTTGTTGATTGGTTTGTTTGGTTTGGGGTTTTTTGTTTTGTTTTGTTTTGTTTTTTCTTTTTTTTTTTTTTCTCCTTCTGGTAAGGACAGAGAGCAGTACATTCTGTATAAAAGAAAGGAAAACACATGCACTTCCTAACTATACAGGAGAAAGGAGAACCTCCTCCCTGCAGCACTCCTTTGCTAAAGGAGTAGATTGATGCTGGGAGGTAATACTGCTGATTCATTTTCAGGGTTGTTTTACTGGTGTGGGAGTTATACAACAAAGAATGAACTAAAAAATGCTTGTTTTGCTGTTTACTCTTGGGGACTTTGCACATCATGCTTGTTTTTTTGCTTATGTGGACTGCAATTCTATCATCTTCTCCCCATTTTAAAAAGTAAACTGTTTAAAGGTGCTCTGTGTAATGTGTTAAGTAACACTGTTGAGGCAGGTGTCATTGAGTCTATCTACTTACTACTGGGTTTACTGAGAAAGAGTAATAGCCCCTTTCAGACCTCAAAACCACATAATTTCAGCAGTGTAACTTAATGGCTTATTAGAAGGAAACTGTATAGTCGTTCTGGGAATGAGTGAAGGTCCCTCAGCCCATCAAGGTTTGTCCAGCCCTCGTGCTTCACTTCCCCTAGGGCAGCCTCTAATCTGTTTTCAATGATTGCAATATTTTTTGCCTCAACCATCTTGCTTTGGAAGCAATGTGCACATTTATGGGTCTGTTTACTGGCCTCAGACTGGAGCTTGTTTTTCTTTGTTTTATTTGCCTTTCTCTTAGAAAGAAAATCCCAGGGCAAAAGCTTAGCTACAAAGCACACCCTGAACTCTGAGGATGATCTTTCTCTTTCCTTTTACTGGCAGGTTTTTTAACTCATACAGAGTCATCAGACACCTCTCTTTCCTCCTTTTTTTTAAGTACAAAAAAAAAAAAAGATAAGTTATATATTTATTCTGTTTTCATTTTCTGGTATCTCTATATGGTATCCTCCTGAACTGGAAATCTTGCATCAGTGAGATCTAAGCCAGTACCCAAGGTCAGAACTGGGCGTTGAACTTGTGCCACGATGGGGTAGATTTAAAAAAACCCCACACTAGTATTGAGCTCTGAAGGAGAAAAATGCATTTTTTTTCTGGGATTTGCTATTGCCTGAAATAAATAATTTCACACTGAGTTTTTTTGGTTAGATACTCTTTTCTTCTTTACTAGGTAGCTTCTTTTAAGGGACAGATTTTCCTAGAAACACTTTAAGAAACAAATACAAACCAAAGTCTCATTTTCTTGAATATGGCAGGTCCACAGCACATAGTCTGATAAGGCCCAGACCTCTTACAAGACGTGAGCCCTGGCAGTCTCTGTCTCCCAGAGGCTTTAGTGATGTCCCCAGTTGTGTCTTGTACCAAACCACATACCATCTCATCTCCTTTAGGCCAAACAATTTTACTGGTGTCCAGGTTTTATCAGATTAAAAGTACTTACCTGAGAAGCTTCATTCAGTTAGAAAACTGTTAAAAGCTGTTTCTCCCATGACAGTTCACAGTTAAGAAGTGACCAGACTGTATGGGGCAAACAATCAAATTCCTGATCATATTTAGAATCAGGATTCTCCAGTTATATCAGAAATGTGGTTTGTTTTGTTTTGTTTTGTTTTGTTTTTTTTTGGGGGGGGGCTGTTTTTATTTTGGTGGGGTTTTTTATATACTGGTAAACAAAAACAGAATAAAAGAAGCAGTGAAAAGAAAGATTTTTGGGAAGCCATATAACCGTTACTGAGAAAACTATCCTTATTTAGTAGAATCATTCAGTGATGGAGTAATACTGTTTGCCTTATCTTGACCTATGCGTAAGTGCTTTAACCATGAGTGCTAAAATGAATTTTTTTTAAAAAGTTAGTTTCACATTCCTTAAATGTCATACTGCAATGTCCAAGGGAAGTACAGAGGTGATTTCTCAGACTGGAAGCATCCAAAGCATTTTAACCAGGAGCTGGGAAGGAGGAGCGCTTTAGCTCTGCAGCAGTGTGTCCTGTCCATAACAGGGTGCAGAGCCTGTGCTCCAGGTGATGTCAATGGGGAAGGCTACAACTTCCTTACATGCCTCTGTCAACCCGTTCTCTTTATGGCATTATAGGTCAGCACAAATGAAACTTCACTTAGAAGCTGAATGCTGCCCATGTGCATCACAGAAAGCCACTGCCAGATATTTACATTCAGGCACAACATACCTGGCTGCCAAGTTTAGCATAAATTTAAACCTTTTCCTGCTGCAAAGTTCTCACTCTGCAACGCAGAACATTTGCACGCAGACCTGCTGTTCAAATACAACAAACTTCTCGCTGTTTTTTCCTGTACCCATTTATAAGGTTGGTTTATAGGCTCTCACTTTTGTTGGCGTCCATTCCTGAAAAGTCCATGAACACTGCTGTTTTGCCTTGTGTCCATTCACACCCTTAGCCCTTGAGCTGCGGTAATTAGGAAAGTACTTTGTAGGGGATTGCCGTTTTCACCTTCAGCTTTGGGAGTACTAGGAGGGAAGATAATTAATTAAAACTGGCTGTATAAAACTAGCAATATTTGTGCAAACAACTGTTTATACAAAAATGAGAACAGCAGAAATATTTTCCTTAGAAAAAGAAAAAGGCGGCAAATTGTATTTTCCGAATTTGGATCACATTTGCACTGGATGTGTCTCCATAAGAAAGCATTGGACTTACATCAAGCCAGTTTAATTGTGCCTTTACCATGGCCCAGTATGCTCCTCTTTCATCCTTTCTTGATTATTCCCTTGTTCAACATGATTGCTAGTTTTCAATATGCAGCACCCCAGTTGAGCTATTTGCATTCATTAACCTTTCAACCTGCATTTTGGATTTCGATTTGACTTTTCAGCTTTGGTTTTACTCTTTTTTTTTTTTTTTTTTCCCTCTTTCTCTGCTATATTCCTTCCTTCACTCCCCACCCTTCTTTCTGAACTAGAGTCAGAGACACACTTTGGCTAAAAGGAGCGCAAGTTTTAAAAAGTAACTTTCTGTGCAAATGAGCCCTCCAGATAAGCCCACTAGTGTTTTTTGAGTTCATTTATTTCTTTGATGTTGCCAAGCAATTCTTTGCACTGTTGCACCTTCCCTCAGGGCTTCCTCTTACAATGGTTCCATATTTTTCTTTTCCCACTGATCCTATATTTGGTTACCAACTGCAGAAGAATAGCCTTATTTTTATACCACTGCAGGGTTCTTCAGACCAACATGAAATGAACCCTCTAATTGTAGCTTGGACCTAATCTTTCAGTCTTGTTTCCTCCTCCAATGGCTGCTATCAGCTCTATCTGTTCACCTCTGGAAAGTTCTTGCTGTCTAGTAGAATAGCTCACATAATCATAGCTGCAGGGACGTAATTGTCCTTGCCATCCTGTTTGACTTTGAATGCTTCGTTGACAATGGGGAAAATCCACTAAGATTGGATTTGGACTTCATGCAGATACTTAATGATGCCCATGATCCTGGTCCTCCCAGTCATTCCCCTGTTCCCATTTACACATCCAGATTTTCTTCCTCCTGAAGTGTTTCTTACTTTCTATGTTCAGATGAGGTCTCAATCATTTTTGTTATAGCTGCTCTTCTGGCAAAGGACTTGATGCAAATCTCAGCTCAGCAGAGGGGTCCTGACTCATGCCTTTAGGATAAATGTGTCTCAGAACCAGTAAAAGGTAACATATGAAGCAGCTACACTAGTTTTGGCAACTGAGCTAGTTCAGGGCACTTCTCCCCTAAAAGGCAGTGTGCCGTGAGGAAGTGTTATGGGCTAACTCCAGGTGAGTAACTCCATCAAGCAAATCACCTCAGTCCTCTAAAAAACTCCTCTGAGCATCTGAGGTTTCTCCTTCTGTTTTGTATTGTTTTCCTGTGTCCACTGATGTACAAGGTCAAGGTGCTGAGACTGGATATTGATGCCTGTGATGACTTCTCTCTGGGTTGTTCCTCACAGATGGGGAAAGGGAGAGTTTGTGTGGGCAAGAAAGGAGAATTATGGTCATTAGAGGATATCTGTTACAATGTGGTTGTCACTTGGAAAAAACACACCACAAAAGCCCACAAAGAACCTTTGGAAACCTGAAGGAGAAGTATTGACTGATCGCAAATTTTCAATGTGTAGAAACGCATTTATATTCCATTTGTCATCTCTGCACCGGCATTTCCCTCTGGGTGGTCCTGTCTGGCCTACAGTGGTTTAGCTCCATTGCAGGAGCTCTTCCTTGATCCTCCTGAGCTCACATTTCACTTTTTCTTCCCTTCCAATGAATCATGTCTCTCCCAGAAAAAAGGATGGTCTTTTTCTGCTGTCCTGTAACAATCCTCTTACTGCGTCCTGTGTGCCCTTTGCTATTGAAGTCTGCCTTTGCTATTACTCATTTATGCCATTCGCAAGTCAATGGTAGATATTTGCACATGGCAAGCTGGCACTTACTCCTCTGAGCAAGATACTACCCTCAGAGTAAAATTCCAAGCCAGAGCAAGTGTTATGAGATATGTGTTAAACAGGGATAGAAAAAATGGTTACTCTGAGTTACATTTTCATAAAAAAGACCTTTTCGAATTGTCTTCAGTGGTGGTAACATGCGAGGGTATGACCCTGGCTCCAGTACATACAGATTACTGATTAATTCCTGTTGCACGGAGGATCACAGCAAAGCTGAAAACTTTTTGGTGTACAGTAACAGGTAGTTTCCTTATCTGGAAAACCTGTATCGAAACTGAGCAGTGTCCCTGTTGTTTCCTTTTAGCAGTGAAAAACACGGAAATGAGGATGCTGAAGGTTCAAACGAGTCTCAGAAGTGCAAAATTTCTCACCCAAGAAGGAGCAAACCAATCTAAGATAACGAGACTGGAATAAATAGCTTTTTTTTTTTTTTGCTTTCTTTCTTTTTTTTCTCCCTATATTTTTTCTTTTTAATTTTGCAAGTGAAGAAACATTTTTAAACAGGTAGTTAAATTCTCACCTAATCACACAGAGCTGGCACTTTGGAAAGAATGATTTAAATAGCAGGAGGCTGAGGATAGGACTCTGGGTGTCATCACCTCGATACGGTCAGACTGATGCAGTGCCCAGGGCCAGACCTGTGGGAACAGAGTAGCCCTATTGCTACTGCTTGAACATGGAGCCATTCTGCCTCTTTGTATAATTCTCTTGGTTCTCTCTTACTCCTGGAGAAGATGGCACCTAGTGCCTGGCTTTCATTGGTTCTGAAAGCATGCTCTGGGTTCCTGAGTTCTCCTTACCTTGAAGGAATTTACTGTCTAGTGAGAGAAGAAATTGTAGTGGGATATAAAACTCTGGGTAACCACGTATAAAGAAGAAAATAAGTCACATTTCAGACTTCTGTTATAGGTTGCTCAGAAAAGGAACTGTGATCTGTTATCCACAGCCCTGAGCGCAGAATGTTATAGATGAGCTACTTTTGGATGTTTTTGCAGCTGAGTTGGGTAAAAGGGGCAAACTCCCCCTCCTGGGTTACTTTGGATGAGGCATGTATTTTTTTGGTTTGGGATTTTTTGTTGTTGCTGGTTTTTTTTTAGAGAAAAGCACACTCTTTTTACACTAAAAGAAAATTTGCCTTTCTGCCTGAGGGTGTCAGCAGATATTTGGAATTCTTTCCGGGGGGGGGGGGGGGGGGGGGGGGGGCGGGGAAGAGGCGGTGAGTCTGTCTTAAAAACAATCTGCACTTTCTGCAGTCTTCTGAAGGAAAGAACATTCCTGCACTAGCAAGTGTTTATCAGCTTCTTTGAAATATTTGGCTGGGAGACCTGAAGGAACATCAGGTTTCCTAAAGGCTTGTATGACCTTGATCTGCATTTTCTGACTATCAGTGGTTCCCACTGGACCTTGCACCCTAACTTTATTGATAGCTGGTACATGGTTTTTGCCATCGGTGGTAGTCTCCAGCAGCCCAAGCTGAAATTTGAACTTTACGGATTATCTGTCTTCAGATGCCTTTGGCCTCAGAAAGCTTCTGTCCTGAAAGATAATGGGATGGCAGTAGCCAGACAGATCAGGGGCTGAGCTTCTCAGGCTCACTGAGACCACACCAGGAATCTGGAGTATGTCTTTCTGTTCTTACCATCTTTTCTTGATTAGAACTGCTCCTGGTCACAGCTGGTGTATGGTTGTTACTTCATGATCAGTATGTATCATTTATGAACACTGTGACTACTATGGGACTTCTGACTCAGTTGTTGAAGTAAAAAGGCCAGCAGGTACCCTAGTTTCCTATGCGGTGTGAATGACAACTGTGATTTCAAGACTGATACTCCCACATCAAAGCACAACTGAGAGCAAAGGCTTTCGTTTCTAAAGGAGGTAGTAGTCCCAACAAGTTTGAGTAGTCAGGTAGCTCCTCTTGTAACTAGGCAGGGAACTATGCAACCTGCTTGGCATACGGATTACTCACCCTGAGACTCTGGTAAGGTTTTGCCATGAGTCTTGCACAAAGGCAGCCGTATCTCAGTGGGGAGCTGCTGGACACACTCCCTTACACAGGAAGAAATACATTACACTGAAGATGGTGTTGCTTAGATGCTTGGATCTCCCCATCCCGCCAGTAGGTAGCACATTGACAAAATAGAGCAGAAGGGTCTGAGCCACTGTCACTCACGCGGCCGCTGCTGTAAACAGGGAGTCTTGCCTTTCTCCTAAGCCCATACTGCAGCACTTGGTGTTGATCCTCACATCTCGGCTTTGCATGAGAGTGAGTGAGCTGCCACTTTCCCTGAGTGAATGGGTTTTGAACACAATCATTCTGTCTGGTCCACTCATTCCTATATGCAAGCACTGGCAGAAGAAAAAATGCTGATGTTAACTGATACATATGTCCATGTTGTTTTCCCCACATTTATTTCATATTATGAGTAGGATGTTACTGTTAGTTTAGATTTTTGTTGAGGAGGCTTACTGTATGGCTTACAATATTTAGTAATGAACTGTTAGATACACATGGCAATTTCTCCCTTGCACTTTTTTTTCTTAGTGATCTATTGTTAGCTTTCAAATCTGTGTTGATTCTTGCAAGACATCATCCAAACAACTAAAAACTTCATCTGCATCCTGAAGACATTTCAGTTAATGTGCCTTGAAAACTTCAAAGAAGCATTGACAAAATGTCTAATTGTACTGCATTTTCTGTAGAAAGTCTGAAATACCTTCTGTGCATATACTCTGATTCACAGCACTTAACACTGCGAGAAACTGAGCTTCCTGAAGCTCATATATTTTTTGCCACTCTTGTGCTTTCCTTTATTTTGTAATGACAGTAACTGACCCATTTTTATATCAATGTAATTTATCTGATTTTAATCTGAAATTTTCTATATTCCCAACTATACTTAATATCCTTCTTCTGAACTATATGCTTATTCTTCTCCCACAAAGTTTTCCATTCTTCCCCAGAAATGTAGTATTTGACTACATACAGAAGTAATTTCCACTTACATCAAGGTTCACATTGATTTATTGTGTTAAAGTCATAGTGCCCCATATTGCATATTCTTGAATCTATCTTAAATTCATGTAAAATTTTTCATAAGATGCTCTTTCTCATCTTTCCAGTCAAATGCATAAGGAAAATGGAAAGAGTGCATCAGATATATGGTCATAGTTTATTTTTCATGTTCAATTACTGGGATTGGTTCCCAGAATGTAGCTCAGCTGCTTCCAGAAATAGTTCTTTAAAACCAGACTGAAGCCCCAAATCCCAAAATGAAATCTGAGAGATGCTAAATAAAATGAGCAAAAAAAAAAAAGGTTTTCACACACCTCTCTGAATCTAGCCCATTGCATTTCACACAACTATCATTGATATTTTCCCCTATGTTTCCACATCTTATTTATATTCAACATGTATAGTTTTTGCTCTTTGCTAGACATTTTAATTTACTGTGAAGAAATTCAGCTTGATATTAAAGAGAAATTCCTCTCCTCCTCCCTGAGAAACATTTATTTGGGGGTTTATCAGGGTAAATTTCTAGTCTGAGCCTATGTTGACTGTTGAGCTCCTCTCTAAACAACTGTAAAGAGAGTCACATATTTAAAACATGAAGCCCCTCAGACAGAAACTCCTACACTTTATTGTTTTTATGTGTACTGCAGCTGCTGCACTGTAGCATAGCACAGTATGATGCCAGTCTGGGCTTTCTGCTGATGTGCACTCTAGATGTAGAAAAACAGGAAGAGCAAAAATATTTTAAAACCCCTAGCCAGCAGTTGCTGGGGGTAGGGTTGGTGTTCTTGGTCACCTTTAGCCAGTTGTGCCTCCTGTTGCCCTGTCATTTCCAGTCTTTCCTGTCAGCTGTGGTTCTTGAAAGAAGTGTGTGGGGTGAATACCAGTATGGAGGAGGTACAGCCGTACCAGTAAAATAGAGGGACACCAAAGGGCAAGGACATCTTTTGAAGTCTGCCAACAGGGCAATGAAGGCAAGACCTGCACCTTACTATGTTAAAATACAATCTAGGTGAAGCATCAGCTTTAAAGATTAGAAGCATCCTTATTGTATCCCTGTGTTTGTGAATATAGTGTTAATTTAACAATGAGCATATACTTGATGTTAATCAGGTGCTACAACTTTCCATAACAAACAGGAAAAGCTGACAGGCTTGTCACAGCAGGTGAAATCATGTGCCTGCTTAGTTTGTAGGGACAGAACAGGGGCTTGTGTTTGTCCATCACTACTGGGGCATTTCACACAGCAATTCCATCAGAGCAGCTTGGAGGCAGGAGAGAAAGTCAACATGTGAAGCATGAAACATAAATAGCAGGATGTGCAATGAATGTTCCTTGGTGTTGCTAAGCAATATGCCAGGCGTGGGCAAGAGTGATGCCATCCTGGGACCGCTCCAAGTTGCCAGTCCTTAATGGAATATTCTTCTGCCCAAGATGCCCAAAAGGCGAAATGCATTTGAGAACTCATGCAAGTGCAGTGGAGAGTGCATTAGGAAACTACGGAGGAGAAATAACAGCTTTTGAAATGTACATCCATTAATAAAACATATGACACAAGCTTGAAAGGCCCTGGTGCAATTGTTTCCAAAGGCACCAGTGAGTTTTTTTGGCTCATTTCTTAGCTTAGAAATGTCTCCATGTCTTCTGCCCTTCAGACAAGTCCCTATTTCATTCCAAAACATGGCACAGAAACCACTGCATCTAGCAGCCTGGGCCATGAAAACATGGACCGAGATCCCCCAGTGCCCTGAAACCCCACAAGAACCTATGGGCAGGAGAAATGGCATGATGTTCTTGACACAGCTTTTTCAGCGTTTATTTTGTAAATTGTGGATGAAGATCTGGTATAAAAAATGAAACACTCCGCTAGCCATTGGAACAGAGAGGATTTGGAGGAGCATGCTCTGATGAAAGAGCACCTGTATGAAGGGTATTCCTCAGGAAACTTCTCACAGTGAAGTAGAAAAAGCTGTTCATTATTTTCCATGGGAAGTTTGAACTGTATCTCTCCTACTGATGGATTTTAAAAGTGTGGAGGCAACTTCTCTTTCTGGTCTCTTCAGTCCATATTAATGTTCTGGACACATCGCAGCTCCACATAAGGACAGACCAGGCCTGTCCCTTCCCTTACACCCCTCAGTGCTGTGGTGGGTTAGCCCTGGATAACAGCCAAACACCCACCCAGCCGCTTGCTCCCCCATTCGAACTGATGAGAGAAATTTGAATAAAAAAGCTCATGGATCAAGATGAAGACAGGAAGATCCCTTGCAAATTGCCATAGCAGGCAGAAGCACTCAAATTCAGGAAAATTATTGCCAATTAAAACAAACAAACAGGAAAACAACCCCCATAAAACCCAAACCAATTTGGGTAGTGGGAAAGAAAAAAATAAATATTAAAAAACCTTCCCACCCCCCCCTTTAACCCTGCCCAGCTGCCCCCTCAGCTCCCGGCCCCTCTCCCCCCGCGGGCCGGGCTGTGCCGGTGTGGGCCGTGCCTGCCAGCCCGTGTGAGCCCCTCAGCCCCGCTCCCGCCTCCTGCCCCGTCTCCCTGCGCCAGCGCGGGCCCTGCCCCGGGCTGCAGCCCTTCAGGGACCCCCTGCTCCCGCCGGGGCTCGCCAGGGCCGCAGCTCCTGCAGGAAAGAGCCCCCAGCTGCGGCCTGGGGCCCTCCCCGGGCTGCGGGCTGGGGCTCTGCCCCGGCGGGGGCTCGCCAGGGCTGCAGGGGAGCCCTGCTCCGGGCCTGCGGCACCTCCTGCCCTCCTCCTGCTGCGGCCTGGGGCTGCCTCTGCTTCTGCTCCCCCCTCGGCTGCCTCCTCCTCTGCCTGGGCCGCCTCTGGCCCTTGCCCAAACCTGTTTCCCCCTCCCCGGCGCCCCCGGCTCCGCTGAGGGGCTCAGCTGAGCCCTGCGGGGGCCCATTTGGCCCAGCCCGGGGCATGGACACCCCCAACATTCCCTGTTTCGATGGGAAGGGAGTCTAGAAACCAAGTTTGAAGAAAGCCAGAGCACAATTTTGATGGTGTGCTTGGAGTGGACTGTTGGGGCCAGCACCCAGCCTGCTCTGTGGAGCCCCCCTCCAGGGTGTTGGTGGCATTTCCAGGGCTCAGTCAGGCATTCTGAAGATGTCTTGATTATGAACAGCTACTGAAGGGATGGAGCATCCACACATATGACCATGGAACCTCACAGGAGCAACCCGGCTGCAGGACAAACCTCAGTGGGGCATACCTGCAGTAATCTACCAGTGCCTGGCACATACTTTTGTGGGCTTGGTCTTACTTTAAAAGGTTCTTTTGGAAAGTGTGCTGGGAATCAGGTGCCTGCGGGCCTACCTGAGCCCAGAGTTCTTGCTGAAAATGAGAAGCAAGCTCATAATTTTTATGAAATAGCTCAGAGTCCCTGAAAGGATCACATCCCTGCTTTTCTGCATGATCAGAAAATTGCCAATTGCTTCCTTCCTCCTTTAGTAAGAAACCCCTTTATCAGGAAGACTGAATCTGCAAAAGAATCTGACACCCAAGAGGTTAAACAGGCAAAAGGGATTGTAGGATTTGCTTCTGGCCATCAGCAAAAGTTTATGTACAAACAGGTCATTCCTGTTAGCTTTTATCGTCAAACTAGCTGTACAGGGACAGAGAAACATCAGTGACTTCCCCAGCCTCATTCATTAGCATGTTTCCTCTATTGAAAGGGCTTTTCTTCCACAACGGAAGGGTATTTTCAGGAGGTGCACATAGGCAGATGTCTGGGTACCAGACAAAACAGCAAATCCCAGTCCTGAGTGCTCCCCTAAGTACCAGTCTCTTTCTTCAGTGATAATTTGACTTCAGCATGAGAATACTGATGCACATCAACTCAGTAGGACTGTGCACATTCAGATTTTTGTTTTCATTTTCAATCTGACAGGTAAAAAAAATTAAATTCGGCGGTATTTTAAGGTTGTGCACTATACAGAAAATAATATTAAAAAAAAAAATGCCATGAAAGGGAGGCTGGAATTCAATCCTAACTACCAGGAACTATATACACATTTTACATTAGTTACAGGTTAAAAAAAAAAAAAAAAGAAACAATTCCCCACATAAACACAGACCAGGGCCCCAGGAATTTCTTTATTATAACAAAATTGTCTGAACATTATCCTATTGACTGAAGCTTCTTCTAGGCTTTCTTTTTATTATTCAATAAATCCTGTAGTCATTACTGGAGGAGGAGGTGGTTTAAGCAGGATGGTCAGATACTCTCCAGCAACAACCTGAGACTCACCTGATACTTTACTCACATATTCCCAGGGAACATAGCTTTGAATCCCCTGAGGTTAAGAAGAGGTCGTCTTCATGCTTCGGTTCCCTTATTTTTCCAGCTGAGTATGCTAAGCCCTGGGCTAGCCTTGGCTCTATGAGTAGAAGGAGGCATTTCTCAGAACAGCAGATGAAACTCAGATGAAACCAAACTCAGAGAATACTCCTCTTGAGTAGCTCGGGAGCTTGGATCCACAGAGGGGTGTCATGGTCCTGAGCATACCAAGGGCCTCAACAACCTCTTCCCCCCTGCCCAAGGTTTGGCTGGTGGTCCTCAAGGCCAGCTCTGACATGATGAGCTTGGGTCAGGCTCCAGTGGAAAGGGCCTCCTCACCCTCCTTCAGGACCTCCAGCTCTGATCCTATTTTGGATCCTATTCTGAGGGACAAGAGCCTAAAATGAAAGTGTTACAGTATCTAGTCCAGAGGAATCTCAGCCAAGATTGCTGTATGACAATTGGCATGAAGTATCTGCTGCTGAAAATGTAATGTCTTCTTGTTGATTTTAAGAACAATCAGATGAGATTCTTCAATATGACTGTAACTGTATTAGACGTGCATTTGTTTCTTTGAAATATAGGATATTTTGGTATGTGAAAGTACTTCAAAGTGTTCTTGGAGAAACCTTGGGGGAATTTTTCATAAATTGGAAACTATGTCCTAAAAGCTGTCTAGGCTGGATGGAGTGTTACAATATCCAAGGAAATGAAATTATATCCACAGACTGCTGCATATTAATTTTCTTTTTAAAAAATTATATATATATATATATATCTCCTACCAGATAAGTTTACTTGTATGCTTTTGGCCCTGTAACAGAGATTTACCTCTTCTTCAAATACAAAATTGGACCACATGCTTTTCTTCTCCAGAGGGAACTGGAAACTGTGCCTCCACCAGGCTGTGGAAATATCTAAGGCTTGTGATGTTTCTTGGCAGTTGATCCTCAGTAAGGGATTCAACAAATTTTAGTTTCTTGTTTCTTGCTTTCTTTTGTGAGGGAGAAACCAGAGAACTATGAGGCTGGAAGACATGATAAGGCATAGCTTATCTTCTGTTTGTAGTATCCTCACCTTTTACTCCCTCTTATGTTCAGGAGTCAGGACTCCAGTACAAAGGTCACACTAGGTCTATAATCTGACTACTAAGCATGGGTAAAGGACATGAATATAAAGAAAAGAACAGTTTTGTTCCCAGATCAGGATGAACTCTTTGCAATTATTTTTATTACAGATTAGCACAAGGCATAGACATAGCTTTTAATGTGCTAAGGTCATTTGGGTGAGATTTCTTAAGTGTGGAACAGTTCATTGATCTCATATTTATTCTGGGTCTGTGGTTACCTCTGCTTGTCTTTCTATTTATGCTCTCTTATTGTATAATCTAAAAATATGACAAAGCAGACTAGCTCTCCTGCGCTGGCACAAGCTGCCTTTCTTTTCAGTTCAAGCTGTCCAAAGCTATTCTGTTTATTTGACTTGTTGTCACAGTTGCTTCAATTTAGCTTCTAGTCTCTTCTTCGTGTTGACCCATGTTCTTTCATCCATAGATGTTCATGTGATCCCTTTAGCAGAAGGTTAATTGGTTGTATTTTGTTCTTCTTAACACACACGCACACACACAAAAAAAAAAAAAGGCAAGAGTAACCAAATTTAGCTTAATTTTTAGATGGCTAAATTCCTATGATGTGGAATAAAATTTGTCTACAGAGGTGTGATCTCTCAAAGCTCCTGGTGTTGATATGAATGCAGTTCTCCGAATTCTAAGCAGGCACAGCCAATCCTGCTTCTCTGCATGAGCTCTATAGCAATTTTTTCCTTCTTCCCTACCTCCTACAGATGATTTATCACAGATATTAAACTATCCCCAGCCCCAACAAAATACTTCAATTTTCTGCTAAGAAGCAGATGCTTGCCAGCTCACATTTGTTATATCGTAATGACATTCTGGAGCGAACTGAAAATGGCATTCTGCAAAATTGAAGTTTTTTGCTTTCCATCCCTGTTTTCTCTTTCAGTAAGAAAGATCATGGAGAAACTCCACTGTGTTTTGCCATCATGCTGTCCCATGAATGACAGCTGTGTTGGATTTATTCATCAAGGCATGGAGAATGTAGTAATAAAAGTGCCAGTCAGGCTGTTTTCTCACTCAACAGAACATATGGTAAGAGGTGGATTTTTAGGTTTTGGACATTGGCGTAAACCAGAGCTTCTGTTGACATGGGACTGTTGAAACCCACATCAGAATTACGCCTTTGGAAAAAGGAAACAGTGCTTACAGTGTTGAATGTTGCAACAGTTCACGGATAGCTCTTGGCTCTTGTCCCATGGCCGTTCTGACCTGGGCAATGGCAGAGGAACTTCCTGCTCCAAAACTTGTCTGAAGGCTCTGGGCTTGACAAAACTTCATCACACAGGTGCTGGGGGCTACAGCTACGTTTATAAGTAATTTAGCACATCAGAAGTGGATCAGTAAATTGAAGTGATTTGTGTTGAATTTTTACAATCTCTTTTACAAGTAGTTCAAAGAAACATCTATGAGTTAGTTTAAGTCTAGTGGCTTGGTCCAGACATCATCTCTGCACATGTGGTGTGAAACTTTCTGAAGGGAAACCAACCAACAAACCTTTGCTTCCTTGGTAATAGACTCCTCTACAAATGATGTGGCTGCTTCCTGCAGATGCAGGGGCTTGTCAGAGCAGGTCAGCATCCCTGCTACCATCACTCATGGAGAAAAGATATGCTGTAATTCCTCCTGTGGTTTACAAGTGACACTCCAGTAACTCCAGTACCTGTTGCCCTCTCCATCTTCCCACTTTGCTTTTTGCACTACAAGATGTCATATGGAAGTAATGGAGAACAGAATCCTGCATCCAGAGCAACAGGACACACTCATTAATGAATGATTAATGAAAGGAGCTCCCCTTGCCCCAGGCCTCACAGTCTTTGAGAAGGAGGATGGGCAGAATGGCTCCCTGGGAGTCCTTGCCATCACAACTGCTTTGCCCATGATCAGTCTGATGCTCTGGGTCTGGGAGCTGAGTGTGGGGGAGTGCACTATCCTCTGGTTGTAGGGTGACAAACAGTGGATGCAAAAGTTTTAGCAGAGGAGAGGCAGCATCTAAGGTGCTCTGCTGTGACCTGCTCCAAGCTTCTAACCCACATGAAATGTTCTGAGCCCACTACTGTGGTTGAAAGTCTGGCTGTATCACCTTTTGGTATCTCACAGCCCCCCAACACCTACCAGCCATTAGCTAGTTAGTGGGATAGTCACATCCACTCCAGGCCAAGTGGTTGTGGAGATGTGTGGGGTCATCCTCCCACTCTTTACCTTCATGCAGTGCCTAGCACTGATTAATCGTCCAGCATTTTAGTCTCTCTGAGTTCCTGAGCTGTGAGGACATTGCTGACAGGGCTTATATTCCCATCTGATGTCCTGTTTATGGTGGCTATGGGTGTATAAGCAGCGAGAGTTGCAACCCACTGTGGGGTTATACAGACTTTACATCCTTCATCTTAAGGTCAAAAATCAAAAATCAACAGTAAGGATCTGGAATGCAGTTTGAGACGCAATTAAATCTATCCTCATAATTAATAGTTCTAAGAACTGAGAAGGACATTCAGAACTAAACAAGAGAGAAGAGTGCAGTTGTTGTTTTGTATTGTGTATAAAGCTTTCAGAAGAGCACAGTCGCAGAGGTTAGCTTTCTCCATACTCAGACGAAATTCAGCCATGGTGTTTATTTGCAGCCTTCCCTAGCCGAAGGCAGCAGTGTTTTCCCTGTGAAGCTATTTGGTTCAAATCCAAATAACAGCATTTCTCAGAACAAGCATGAAGCCATTTACTTTCTCGAGGCCACACAGGCCATGCTCATTTCTACAGTATCTTCTTGACAATTGAGCAATATCTAAACAAACCCTTTAACGAGGACTGTGAAAAAAATTAAGCAAACTTGTTACTTTCCCACAGCCATAGTTTGGAAAAAAAAAATGCAGCTCTTGGCTATTTTGTTTTATTCTCACCTGCTGTTCAATGCCTCACAGAACCCCTCAGAACCTAAAAAAATGCTTCTGGGAAGTCCGATGTCTCTGTACTTACAGGAAGGGTTAATGAAACATTTCCTACCAAACAAGATCCCTAGGAAAACAGTTAGTGCCAAGATTAAAGAGAATATTTATATTGTCTGAAAAATATAAATATGTATGAATAGGTGTATCCTTAACTATTGCACATCAAAGAAAGTCAGAGAGAGCAAAGACAGAGGTAACTCCTCAGTGCTCTCTGTCATCCCGCTATCTTTATGGATGAATTGCAGGTAGCCATATTGTAGTCAGTAAATTGTAGAATTTCAGTATTTTTGTTTCAGTTCACCCGGACAGCCTCAAAACCATCAGGGTCCTCACTGAGTTAGCTCTTGTATGACACACAGCAAAGTGCATTGCCTCACCTTGTTGTATTTAATTACAAAGGCTCAGGATTTCAGGGTCTGGAGAAGCAAATTCTCCTGTTATTGATGCTGGAGAAAGGCAGCAGGAAAACAGAGAAAAGCACGGGTCTCCCACGTGGCTGTCATATTCCTTATCCCTCAATTACACTAACACTGAACTTCAGTTCTCTTCTTGTTAGGTGAAATTGACTTCTACTGGAGTTAACTACAACACACTGTACCGTACTAAAGACCAAACTATTTTATTAACTCACTGCATAAAAAGTATTCGTTCCTGGAAAGATAAAATGAATGATGGTGACTGCTGCAGGGGAAAACTGCTCAATTCATGTGATTTATTTCAAACCAGGATCAAGGCTGTTTATAGATTATATTAATGATACGTAATTAAAAGCCAATCAGTCAACTGCACTTTCAGGATCAGTATTAGCAATATAACAGATAACCCACAGTACTAGACAATTACAAAATGTTTAAAGATCTAAACAACCTACTATAGTCAAAGGGCTGCTTTTGGCAGTGCTGAACCAGGGTCTCCCTGCAGGTGTGCTAATCTCGTTTCTCTGCCCACTACTACACATTTTCATACAATTTTGCTATATCATACACGCCCTGTGTGAGGATTCACTGATGTGAGGTTTGTACTTGTGGTAATGGGGCAAAATGAAAGTCAGTTTTCTCAAAGCCTAAAACCCTTCCTCAATTTTAGTATTGTACAGGCTTCCTAGTGAAGTAATGTATATTTCCAACCCACCTCATGATTAGTTAGTATTTATGTATCAAAGGGACAAATATTATGTGCCTCCCATTTGTGAAATCTGCAGATGAATTGATAGTTGCTGCAGAAGAGAATACAGTAAAACAGTGTCAGCTGTTATGCATTGTGGAGCCTGGTGAGTGCTTGGGGGAGAGAAAAGATTATGGATGTGGAAAAAGAAACATTGTTTTTTTCAGTCCTGGCTTTCTTTCTCTTATTGAACTTAGGATGAACATGCTGTCAAAAATTGCTTATTCTTACAGATTTGAGAGATCAGAAGTTAAGAATAGCACAAGATTTATAGATAAATTACCTATTATAGATATTTATAGATAAATTATCTTTGTTTCTCCTTATGTTCTACATCCACATATTCCCCTCTGACAACAGAAGAGAAGAAAAACCCCAAATCCTGGCATAATATCAGATTCCTGTCCCCAGCAGACAGTGGGGAACCAGAAACAGCAGAAAATTCCACAGGTTCCTCAAAAGAATTTCCAGTGCACAAAAACCATACAAAAATGTGTATGCTTAATACTATAGTAATCTGGACCGCAGAGGGAAAAGTAATGGGAATCAGGTACGCCTGATATTTGTCACACTGCCAAGGAGTAACTGCTGGTAAGAAAATAGATGACAAATATTGGTGCTTTCATGAGGAGGTTTGACTGAACCAGGACACAAAAATACTAGCAAAGCTAGTGATCAAGTTTACATCAAAATGCAAGCATAAGAGGAAAAGACTGAAAGATACTCATTCTGCCAAGTAGAACAATGGAAATACAGACAAAATATAATATTTATAATTTTAGCCATGGGTCGTTAGGAACTAAATTAGTTTCTGTGGAAAATGTTTGAAAACATTATTCCATCTGCTGCTCATTCTACAAATTTACACATTTGTATGTGTGAAAGAGTATCTTTGCAGAGAACATTTGTTATATACAGACACACTTTCATCTTTGATGACAGCAATGTTAAGTTGCTACAGACCTTTGCTGGACATATCTCTGAAAAATATACTGAAAAGAGTGTCCCTGGACTATTTTTCCCACAATGGTTTTTATTGTTATTAGATTTTATACCATTGTCCCTGGAGAAATGTTCTGGAAAGGAAAACGTAATGAGTATGAAACAGCTGCTGTAGACAGCGACTGTGGTTATATAACTCTTGGGCAATTTATGATCTTTCCTGGTGGTCAGAAGATAGGAACAACCACAGGTAGAAATAGAACAAGAGAATTTTACCTTTAATCTTTTTGACTTTGTAAAGGAAAAAGTGAGAGTTTTAAAACATGCCTTTTCTTTGTCCATTTTCTTCTGTCATTGGTAAAAAAAAAAGGTTTTGTGAGCAAAAGAATGGCACCATTTAGGAAGGCAGCAGAGAACCAAAGAAATTAAAAGAGTAGCAAGAAAGATAAAAGTATTAGAGACAAAACTATCAGTGGAGACATGGAGGGAGCTGAATCTATACAATCTATTACAGTAAAGATTCATGAAGAATGTGATAATAGTTTATGTATCACTTCAGAGTAATAATAAATATAAAGAAGGTAATTCTCAGAGGATGATATGATGAGAAGAAATGGCCTGAAACTGTGAGAATAAACCTTTTACATAGGAATTAGGAGATATTTTTTAATGAGAAGGATAATCAAAGGGAGTGGCTGAAACAGCATGCTTATGAAGAATCTCACCTAGGTAAGGTAAGATCTTATTTTTAACAATCTTATAGTTTTGAAATACCAGACTGATGTTGCTATACATTCCCTGTTTTTCTGATGAGAAGTAACAAATATCTAATTGTTCCTGATCAAGTTCCTGACATAGAAAAATTAATCAAGCAGGTCATGTATTATTTTTTATTATTCGCACTGCTTTTTGCCCCTGAGCGGGATGTTTTTCAAGGCTCATGGACAGCATCCCAGTTCCCAGCTCCCAGGACCCACTGGTGTCTCAGAAACTGTCATAAAGCACATGAAAGTAGTGAAGAAAATCCCATGCTGTATGTCAAAAGTAATGAAAATAGTTCATATCACACAATGCACCATTTCTTCAAAGGCTTAATCCTGCACTAAGAAAACAAATACGAGCACCATCTTGTCGTTGCTACCAAAACAGCACCTGAAAATACCTGAGTCAAAAGAGTGGGAGATATAAAAATGCCGAGGCAGAGATGAGTATAGTGACTAGCATCAGGTGGGAGAAAGCACTTTCCTATGGATTCCATAGCATTACAGCATTCAAAGCACCTTGTAACTGAAGTTTGCAAGAGATAGTAATTATAGTCTCTTAGGTGGGATAAAAGGAAATCTGACAGAATGTTTTAGATCTTGAAAACCACGTTCACTCCCTAGGTGCCTTGTACTAGGCTCTGAGCAGATATGCTGGGCTCGACTTGGAAGAATACATGAGAAATTCTTCAAAGCAGAAAAAAATAGGCAATACTCTGTCACCTCCAGGCATATTCTGTGCCTCATGTATCACAACAGTAATGCCATATATTATATTTAGTATATTGTTTTGAACCCTAGAGCGTAAGTTTCCTCTAAGTCTTCCCTGGGAATGTGTCTTTCCTCACTAAAGAAGTACAAAGAAGTGAGAACTAACCTCAACATCAATTTACTCATCATGGTTTCACCAAGGCAGGACAAAATCCCAAGGTTGTTTTACATGCAAGCCTTATTCCAGTCTTGGGACTTTATATGAACACCAGCAGATCTTTCTGGGATCCTTGCTATTTGGTAGAACTATAAGATGGAAGAGACCTCTATATTTTCCTTTTTTTCAGTGAATTGAGATTATTTTTTGTTTTCCTCATAAATTTTAGCCTGTGCAAGTGTTAAAATACATGTTCAGTGTTACCTGAAGACGAAAACTACGATGAATCCACTTTGAAAGGAACATTTAGATTCCTGAATGATGAGTACCTTAACTTGTCATACTCACAGATCTCAATCACAGAACATTTCAGAAGGTGGGGTTAAGGTTCTCCCTAGGAGGGAAACTGAAATGCAAAAATCATAAAACCCCTCACAAAAGATGAATTTCTGCCCTTTATTGGAGCTTAATCGTAGTCTTCTTCCTGCTCCTCCTTTGCACGCATGAGGGCTACAGCGAGCTCCGATGAACTCTGTGCACAATGCTGACACAACGCTGCCTGCATCCTTAAGTAGCAGCACAAACAGGCAAAGCAGAGGACCAGGTTTTCCACAGTAGACCATAATTTTGCACAGGCACAGACAGACAGGTTGAAAACTTCCATCTATTATTAACCATGGGTACCAATAAGAAAATACCTGTGACTAATAACTTAATCTGCAGGCACAGGAATCCAAACTAGATCTGCTGTTATCACGTGCAGATCAGAGATGAATCTGCATTATCAGATGTGGTTTAGACCCATTCAGGCCCTTGGAAGCACATGCTCTGAAGGATTTGATTTTATCTGTACAAGCTAAGTCATAGAGACATGCTGCAAAGTGAAGATGACCAAGAGGAAAGTCCAGATGAGCACTGTTGCTAGCTAGGATATGGGGAGTTGTTATACTACTGCTTCAGATATATTTAAAAAAAAAACAACAAAGCAAAACAAAAGAGTATCTGCTAAATTACACTCTAAGGAAAGACTTGGGCACGTGTCTTTTTTTTTTTTGTTTTAATTGGGGTTGTTTTTTGGCAATGTTTCTCACTTAGGCTATCAGCAGAATTTTTTGGAGGGGCTTGTAAACCCCCAAGATTTTGCATTTTAGCTAAAGAACAAGGCTTCTCCACTGGAGTTTGTTTTGAACTGATTCATCTTTCATGTGTACCAGCCTCCAGAGGGAAAATAAAAAATACACACTTTTTCTCTGATAAAAATGACAATGCTCAGAACTGATTCTGTTGATGATTTCTCTTCCCTGGTAGATTGTAGGCTATTTTTTATTAAGATCTGATATATGCCAGTTAGAAGAAAGTTGTTCTTTCTTATGGAGAATGAAACACTGTGGACTGAAAGGCAAAGAAGCAGCATGGTCCCATACTGTAGAAGATTGATCTTCGGAACTGCATTGGCAAAAAATCTCTGTTCACAAATCTGAGCTAGGACTCTCCAAATGGACACAGAAAATTTAAGAATACGCCACTAGGAGGCTGTTTGTTGTTTCTTATTGTGTTGTTTTTTGGGGTTTTTTTAATTTAAATTGGAAACAGACATAGCTAATATTCATACTGTCTGTTTGCAATCTGTAGTGATTTAATGGATCAGGAATGATCCAGGGCAGTGGCAAAAGGAGTGCTCCCTAGTAACCTGGAAGCTGAGACTTCCCAAAAACAGACTAAGGGCTTCATGACAAAGCAGGGTGAATATTGTGCTTAGTGTTACGTATTCATCTATGGTTATACAGGTTGCCTTTAAAAGGAAGCATATGGTTGCATTGTATTATCAGTGCATCAGCTAGGACACTTGTTGTTTATGTGTTGGAAATGCTAAATTTATAGAAAGTTACATAACTTTCTGAACATCAAGAATTTCCACTGAGGATTGCCAAAATTTTGAACATGACAGGAGAGAGAAGAGAAGCAGCAGGGTAGGAACTAGTGTGCCTTGTGGCATATGGTGTTGCCCATGTGGAATTCCTGGATGATCCATCAATTACCCATACCTGTCAAGCAGTCAGTGAAGAAATTCATTCTATGAAGGTGAATAGCTAAAGGGTTTTTAACCACTGTAACAATCACATCTGTTAATATTACATACAATATTTTTTATCTGATGAAGAAATAACTTGCTAAATCATGACAAAATATTGGCTGTAGTCTGATCTGGTATAAGTAAATGATGAAAGTTTGTTTTGTTTATTTTCTGTTCTTTGGATATTGTTACAATTTTGCAGCAAATCTGGAAATTTTAGTTTAATTTTTTTCCAAAACGTTTCTAAAGCTTACAAAACCCATTACAAATCTGATCCAAAGTGTGTCACATCTGTAGTTTACTCTGATAGTCGCATGGATAGATTTCAGCCAGTACGATGTTTATTTCACAGAGAACTATTCTGGGTTTCCTGTTGCTTTTAGTTTACATACGTCTGCCGGATGACTCATTTCACAATCTAACTTGTGTTTCCATTTTTACTCTGGTTATACTCATCCTAATTTTTTTCCTCACTCCTAATCAAAGAACGACTTCATATAATCATGAAGACTAGCCTGAAAGAGAATTTCTGGCAGCTAAATTTAACTAAACTGCAAACTTCTGCAGGGGATGAGAGAAGTGAGTGGGCTTGGAAAAATCGATTTAGTTGGAGTATGGTGCTAGTCTTGTCACATAACAAGCAATTCTGACCTTCTGGTTCAGCCATGCTTTGATAGATGTTTTATCTTTTATCTTCTTTTTCTTCCTTCAGATTACTGAAGGGGTTATTTAAGCTCAAGTGCTGTAAGACATTTGACTGATCTAAAAGTGCTGCACATCAGTAAAATATGATGCGGCACTCCTTGATAGCCTGGGCTAGACCTGAAAGTTTTACCAGCTACGTCTAAGTAAGTACGTTAATCAGAGACTGAGATTAGCTGAAGTAATGGCCAGGAGTTGTTCATGTTGTTTAATCATTACTGCAGACTGGGCACGGTGTAGCCTGTACTCTCATGAGTGCTGCCTGGGCATGGTTCTGTCATGTCCCCACCAGGGACCCATGTCACTTGGCACTTTACATGAAGCCACCTTGGTTTTCTTCTGGTGGTGATGGGGAGTTTATCCACGTGGATTACAGCAGTGCTGTGCTGCTTGGCCTTAGGGTCCAAGAATGAGCATTGGCCTGTTCTTTCTATTGCTACATAGAAACTGGGATCTACTTTGTGCATAGCTAGATTAGAAAGGGAGAAAGTTCACAGGTAGGTTACACCACTTCTTCTGAATAATGGTACCATAAAAGCAGGATTTCACTGCCTACTTGCTTCTGCTGGATGAATCCATGAAGACCATTGAAACCAGCTTTGAGGCTGCTCTGAACTGTTAAAGATGTAAAAATAAGAATTTTAGGGTCACTTGTAGATGAACACAGAACTGTGCCAGAAACCTCAAGAAGTTACTCAACATTTCTTGTAGTTTACATAAAACTTCCTGCCAGCTCTGAAGTGAAGATACCTACATTATGGCCTGCGTTATTACAGCACAGAAATTGTTTGATAACAGCATCACGTCCTTGGTTCATTGCTTCAGCTTGGGAAAGAGATCCACAAATCTCCCAAAACTCAGCTATGCAATTCCCACACCTCATGTAACGCTGTTGATATGGTCCATCCTACTCAGCAAACATGTCTAACAGCAGATCAGGGAGAAACAGCTAAGAGCAGGAAGGTGTACAATCAATTGCACAAATTAACTGCTCAAATGTATGAGAAGAGACGAACATCCAGATAAGATTTCCTCAAGAGACGCTGGAGGAGAACAGGGAAGAACAGAAGTCTGTACGCTGACCCTGTTTCAGGGAAGAATAATGCTGGAGAGAGGGAAATTATGAAAATGTCTGTGAAACACATGAAAATACCTAGGTGTTCCAGCTTCAGTGAAAATGTGAATGTATTGCCTGGGAACAGACGAGAAAGATTATCCTAAATTATAACAAGGGACGTTTAGATTACCCTCTAGGATAAATATTAAAAGTAGGATAGTTAAATTCCCTAAAAGCTTTTAGGATGAGACAGCAAATCTTTTCCATCTGTCACAAATGATGTCACCATACAAGACTGGCAGCTACATGGCGGGCGACTAGGTGACTTCTTCAAGTTGCTTCTAGATCATTTGTTTGGTGATTTTTCTGTGGATGGAGGTGGCAGTGGCAAATTTGATTCAGCCCTCATCCTGGACTTATTGTACTGATGGCCATACTGCTTTACAAAACCAGAATCAAGAACAGTTAGGCTTATACAAAATGCAGTGCCATTATTGAGAGGCCAAAACAGGAATTCAAGCAACTATAGCTGCATGGAAAGCAGAATGGTTTGGAAAGACAGAAGGATGTTAAAGCAAAACTTCTTAAACTTTTACTTATAACCACCTCCAATGCTAAGCTATAGCATTGGCTTCCTTTGGTCATTCATTTTAAGGCTTGCTGTTACAGAAATCAAAGAAACATGATTGCCACTGACATATTAATCAATAACAGGGAGTAGAGAAATGTCAGAGAGCAGCTGGTAATGTGGTTAAAACAAGCTTTGGATCAAGCTGCTCAAGGGATGTAAAGGCCAACAAGTAGAATGGATGCTAGCTGCAAAAGCAGCTTAGAGACGTTGTTCTTTTAACAGCCTTAAAACAGAAGCTTCTTAGCAAAATGGCCCTTCATTCGCATCTTATTCTAGACTGAGGTCAGTGGAGGATGACAGGGGTGATTATTAGAAGCCTACAAGATGCAAGAATGAGCTGCAGTGAAAAAAAAGGAAGAATTAATTGTGAATCCATCCGAAGCAGACTCAGAAAGGGGACCTTACTGAAGGAGGCTGTGGCTTTCCATGCAGAGGGAAGATACACATATTTCAGCAGTGGTTTACAGGAAGGCTTAGACCTGAAATCTTAGTGGTTCTGGACACATGAGTATGGGACTGGACAAAATGAGAGCAGTCAGTGTATTGTATGTCCCGCTCTGCATGTTTCTCCTTGGTGAGTCTATGCAGAAGTACAAAATGTTAAGTAGTCCTTGTGGAGAGGCTGGTTCTTTTGATTGGCATGGTTACCTAGGCAATGTGTTGATTCAGTCAAAAAAACAGAGTACTCATAACAGCTTGATAATATCATATTTTAGAATGAAAGCAAATCCCATAAGAAAGAAACTGAGATAACGATGCCAAATAAACTATAATGGAAAAAATGAATTGTTACCAAACTTGCAAACAGAGAGAGATCACCTTCCAACCAGTTCATTGCCATAATGCCATGAATGTATCAGAATGTTGTGCTGGTTTTGGTTGGGATAGGGTTAATTTTGATAGTTGCTAATATGGAGTAATGTTTTTGATTTGTGCTGGAAACAGTGTTGACTTTACATGGATGTTTTCCTTATTGCTGAGCAGCGCTTACACAGAGCCAAGGGCTTTTCTGCTCCTCACCCCACCAGCGAGCAGGTTGGGGGTGGGCAAGAAGCTGGCAGGGGACACAGCCAGGACAGCTGACTCCAGCTGACCCAAGAGATGTCCCAGACCATAGGATGTCATGCTCAGCGTATAAAGCTGGGGAGAAGGAGAAGGAAAGGGGGGACATTCAGAGTGATGGTATTTGTCTGCCCAAGTAACCATTATGTATGATGGAGTCCTGCTTCCCTGAGGATGAATGAACACCTGCCTGCTGATAGGAAGCAGTGACTGAATTCCTTGTTTTGCCTTGCTTGCACATGCGGTTTTTGCTTTACCTGTTAAGTTGGTTTTATCTCAACTCACAAGTTTTCTTACCTTTATTCTTCTGATTCTCCCCTCCATGCCATCATGGAGGACTGAGCAAGTGGCGTGTGGTGCTTAATTGCCAGCTGGGATTGAACCATGGCAGATGTCCAGTGGACATATCTAGTGAGCTATTTTCTTGTCCTTTGAATCTTCAGTTAGCTATTTCCCATCCTTTATATGGACAGTATCTCTATTCATACTGTCTGAGCAAGTCAGGGTCATCACAGAGAGCACCTGCAGCCTGGGAGGGGAGGGCAGACTCTTTCGTGGCAAAAAAAAAAGTGTCCATAGAATTAGCGCTGAACATAGATGGTCCCTAGGCCAGACAGGTTAAACACTGGAAGTCTGTCAGTCAGATAATCCTAACTATTGCAGCCTTATTCTGTAGCAGTGAAAAATCTGAGATGTCTGAAAATCATTACCTGATTAGATGAGTATTTCCAATGAGAGTTGTATGACTACCTTGCAAAGCCACTTTAGCAAACCCTGGAGCTGGGGTCAGGGCAGGTGTGTTTGAAGACTACAGCTTGGCTCCAGAGGGTTGATGGGATCTTGGCAAAGCCCATAGTGCTTGCTGTGCTCTGTGCTCCATGCTGGGGCCTTTTCAGCTTGGAAGTGAAGGCACAAATGGGATGAAAAGCTGGTGTGCCTTTTGTGGGTCTACATTCTGTGCTGCCCATGTCCAGGCAGACAGAATGGGTAACTGCAGCTAGATGGGATCCATCTTGCTTGGAGTAGTCACACAGTGTCTTGCTTATAGCGAATAATTAAAGGAAAAGTTAATCCCCAGCTGGCTTTATCAGAAAGCTTTCAGTCTACTGGTTATTGCCTGAACCATGCAAAGCTTTCAGAGAAGAATCTAGCATACAGGACATCTCTTGTCAGGATCAAGTAGTGATGTCCAGCACTACAGCAATGTTGACAGGAGTTGGGGCTGCTGCAAGAAACTGAGCTGATAAGGTATTCAGAAAACAGCAGCTCTCCGGATTCCTTCTTAGATGTTTACATAAGGACCTGCATCCAATAAATGTTGTGCATAGTGTCTTCCAGCAGTTTGCCACTGTCAGAGATGGAAATGCCCCTCCTGTATGGCACTGGCAGGACCAGTCATGGCCCTGCTGCCAAAAGCTCCCAGACCCTGCCAGCGGGTTGCCAGCATGACAGCACGCTCTTCCTGAGAGCTCTTTTGACAAAGAAACTGGTGGTACTCAGTACAGCTGTTTTCATCCTGGCATGACTCACTCTTAGTTGAAACATCATGATTCATGGAAGAGTTTTAGCTCCATGATTCATTCAGGTCCACTTTTCACTACTGCCCAAAAACTTGTAAGCAGTAGGTGACTTGCCTTTACCAAGAAAAACTAAAAATGAACTAAAGTTAACAGCTCTTCCAATAGAAAATTAAGGCCCTTCTTTTTCAGAGGTACATAGCCAGCACCAGGGCAAGATTCGACACACCAAAGTTTGGGATATTCAGAAAGCAGATGCATTCCAGCCTGAGCAATATAGCAGATTCATGAATAAATGGTTTTATTATTGATGCACATCAAACTGGCATGAATTGCCAGTTCTCCCTGACCTCCTGCACATAACGTTCCTTCTGTCCAAGATGTTTTGCCCTGGAGTTTCCACAGCTTTCCTTCTTATAAATGTATAGGATAAAAATTGTTTATTATGTCTCTAATATTAAACATAACAGATCTAGGAGTAGCCAAAGGAATAGGTTCCTGCTCTTTCAGTCTCTTCTTTTCCTGAAGATTTTCACGCTCTTAGTTCTGCTGAATGCTGGATCAATTATTTACATGTTTCTACTAAGAGGGCAGAAAACTTCAGCACAAAAGAGACAACAGGATGAGGCAGAAGGAGGCAGAAATATTTTTCAGTGGTCAAAACAAAGAAAACAATATTCATCTGCATGAACGTTAGCTATAGATTGGATTGTAAGGTATAACAGTTCCTTGGAAAAATGACAGATAACCATATTCACTCCATCATAGATAGGTCATTTATCGTGAGAGCTGCTGGCAATTCACAGAGTTGGTTTCTATACTTAGTGTTAAAGAAGTGCCCAGACCCTGGTCCCATATGAATAAGCATTTTGTTTACTTCAAATAATGTACATTTGCTTTGGACAGGGTCCAGAGACTCCAGCCAGAGATTTAAGCATCAACATACATGAGTAAACTCATTCTTTGATTCATGGAGATGCGAATAACATGACAACATTTTGTTGTAAAGCATTAACCACAAGAAAATGATTAGGACCAAACCCATTCTTGGATTGTATGCACTTGACCCCAAGGATGACACCACAAAAGTAAATTTGACACTTTGGTTTGGTAATAAATCATAATCATGTGGGAATGGAGGGATCACCAAGGTGATGAATTTGTGTCCAGTCAACAGCTTGTAATGAACTGATTTGTGTGTGTTACCAAACAGTGTCACTAATGCCTCCCTAACTCTCTGCAGCCACAGGTTTACTATGTGGAAATCCCTCAGCTCCAGCTTTTTGGGCTCTTGTGGAGTCAAGGGTTGCTGTGATGGTTGAGATTTACAGAGGTTCATTTGTGGTTTAGCACAACATGGATTACTTCCAAGCCAGGGGCCATGAGGCTTCCTAGCATTGAGGAAGCTGCCTCTATTTAAGCTCCCATCACGGTTACACTTACCGCAGCCTCAGCAGTGACCTCCTGCTTGTGTGTGTGCCTGGAGTGAACCTAAATCAAATCCAGATATGCATTTGATTGCTTCAGTGGGTTAGAGGTCTAGGAAAAGAGATGAGGTGCCTGAAGCTGTTGAATGCATACACCCCCAATTTTAATCTGGGGCAGGAGCAGTCACGGTCAATCAACTAAAGAGAAATCAAAAGTCAGTTTGATGTCCTTTTCCAGAAGGAGTAACAAGGATAAACTTCCTTTTATACAAAATTCGTACAAGTGAACCACAAAACAAGGGGACTCACTGACTCATCTTTCTGGAAAGAACTGTGTGCAACAACAGTAGCATCTCTCCTTATATAAGTTGAGTTTGGCTGGGAGCCAGACAGAGAAGAAGTGTAGAAATGTATTTAAAGCTAAATCAGCTCTTTCCGGAGCTAAGCCTGAGCTTAGCTGGGGCTGGGCAAGTTAGGACAGAAGAAGCTGGAAACTGGTGGCAAAGAACAGTTAAATGTTGCCAAGCATTGTACGTGGTATTAATTTGAATGTCCCACCTCTTACAAAACCCGTACACATAAGCGTCTGTCATAAAACAGAGTGAGTTTCATCCAAGGGACTTGAAAAACAAGCTGAACAATGCAATAGCATTTCAACTTCTGATACGGACAGTTGTGATCTTCCAAGAAATCAACGAGATGCACAGATCATGCTGTCAGGTATCCATCCATAAAGATCTATGCGTCAGTCCAGGATACCACGCTCATGGTGTAGACTAGTGTCTTGAGTTTTCTATTTTCATGTTTCATGAAAATGTAATATGGTGGCTGATGCTAGTACAATGTGATGAATAGCTCTGCTAAGTTCTCTTAGCACTCAGCTTAATTCTTTGCTGAGCGTGTAGATTTATGAAAATTAATTTTATGAATTTTAAAAAAAGTATGATGCAAAATTCAGTTTCAGGATGTAATAGATTTAAAATAGTCCTTAAATGTCACAGGTATTGGTATACTATAGCATCCAAATCAGGTAAAGGATCAAACTTCCCAGTTTGTGATATCCCCACTGTATTCGGGTCTGACAATTGGCTTTCTCACAGGCAGGTGTATTCAGAGCTGGGCATCTGCTTGGCACCTGCATCCCATTAAAAAAAATTAAAATATTTCTGACATACTTGTAAGGCAGCACAGGATGGAAGTGTCTCCTATTGTCCTCTTTTCTCTGCTACAAGGAGGCTGGAGCAGAGCCACGGAAAAAGCATTGTGGTGCCCTGTGTGCCCAAACTCTTACTTTATTTGGGGTTCAGTGCCACTACAATAGCCAGTTCCCAGTCCCAAGGGTCCAGGTCTCTGAGGAGATAAACCTTTAGATTTTCCCTGTACTCACCAGATAATAGTCAAGTTGACTTTCCTCATTTGATTAAACCCCAAGCAAAACTGGAAGAAAAAAGACTAATGCTAGTAAATGACAGCTGATGTCAGTCACTAAGGAGAACTTACAGTAGGAATTTCCAGAACCTACTGAAAAGTTATTACAAATAACAGGTCTCCAGCTGTGGTACGGAGATAGCAATCTGAAACTATGTGAGAGGCATGAGTATGGTCTTTGTGGATGTCCACATTCAATTCAGCCAGGATACAAGACTGAGCCCTGCTCTAACTCCCACTGATGCTGGTGTGAATCCAAAAGGACACCTTTTTTCTTTTTCTTTTTTTGTTTCTTTATATCCAGAGGTGGAGATTGTGTAATTAATTTACTACAAATTTGGAGTAGCAAATTTCTTACTTAGCTATTACTTCACACTTTCCACTCTCCACAGTTTCTAAACTGGGAAAACATCTGAGCATTGAAAGTTGAGCAAACTTCAGTACAGTTTGAGAAACGTAAATACTGAGTCATGAGCCCAGGGTCCTTAAAGGCTGCCCCATAAATATAATCTGTTTCCATGTTGGCTTAGTTCTGGTTAGTTGTACTGATCACCAGGAAGGCTGCAGAGCACAGAGGTGTCCACATGGAGAGAAAAGCAAGCTCAGGAGCAATAGGTGGGCTGCCTGAGGGAGGGTGGAAGAAGCCAAGCTCGCTGAGGAGCATTTTGGTAGGTGCTTGGGTTTCCTAATAGCCTGAACTGATACTGTGTTGTGACTTTTAGCTGACCTTTTGAGGAGACCCATCTTAAAATGATTCTAAGCAGATTAGGGTATCACACCACCACCAGGTATTTTCAGTACTTAATGCTCTTTATTTTTGTAGTAAGCTAATCACATTTTCCTGGAGTCTTTCCTCTTTTAACTGCAGCTGTTATAATCTCTGGTTTTTTAATTTTCTCTTTCCCTCAAATTGCATTAGGAGTACTAAAGAAAACAGTCCACTGTTGGGTAATTCTCTCCTTGAGCTGATTTCTGTTATCGCTAATGACACAGTTTTCCCAGGATCATGAGAGCAGCTTTCCCCCATTCAAGTGACGGCACACATCTGGGTTTTCTAATGGGTGAATGATGTGATGGCAAGTTCCTCGACGACCATCTGACTGCAGTAGGCTCACCAGGGGTAGGGGTGTGCATTGTCACCCACTGGGACGCTGCACAGGATTGTGTAATAAGGAGACTGTAAAAAAACGAGCAGGGAAGCTCTTTTAGTAAAATAACCTGCTTCATTCCCATGTCTGATGCTACAGTTATAGGTTTTTGATGGGTTCATTTTTCATCTCAGCTTCAACCAAGCAGGCAGGTACTGTGACAATGTAAACAACGGGATAGGTGTATGCAAAGGGGCCTTTTTGTGCTCAGAAGTACATGTAACTGCTTCATTGCTCTGCCTCTGGTTCTCTGTTTTCATTAGCTATTCGATGGTTTTGGGAATGCTTCTTGTATGCACATTAGGGCAAAGGCATGCAGCTGTGAATTCCATGAGATGGGGGTAGTCAGAACTGATAACGGAATATGCAAATGACATTTACAGGCTCTGACACCAAATTTAGCAAATACATGCACAAATTAAATTTGCAATCCTATACTTAACATGATATTATAACTGTGCATTTAAAGGCAGGTGTTTGTTGAAGTTGTTTATAGGTTCATCTGATTTTTTTTAAAAGCAAACCGGTGTTTTCCTACTCTTCTAATCCAGCTGGAAAATGGCTAAAGTAAATCTTAACTTAAAAAATTAAGGAAATAATCAGATGGTTGTAAGCAATCATAAAACATTAATCCTGTAGGTGAGCTTTGTTTTATTTTCAGGTGCTGTGCAAATGTAACAGAGATGTGAGCAGATTCAGATTAATGGCTTCACAATGACTGTACATGCCTAATTCAGTGGGAGTATTTGTAGGGCAAAGGTATAAGAATCCAAAGGTATGGAATTAAATTTGTAACCTTAGCTACACCTATAGCTATGGCAGTTCTCTATAGAATCACCATGGCAACTCATGGATGCCATGAAACTACAAACCCTACTATTTCAATTACACTTGCAATAGCTATTGTTTCTTTTTTATTTTATTTGTGTATGTTTCAGTCAACCTCTGGAGCTACGTAGGTCAAACCATGCTCCACATACTCATGGTTGCCCACTCATTGAGCTCTGTTTGGGTGAAAGAGAGAGGGAGGCACATGCCAAGTTTTTTTGCTTATTGTACTCTGGGCCAGTTTTTTTGACACATAACTGGGCATCAAAGTTGCCAATAACTGTGTTGTTGCATATTCAAATGTCCAAATTTTCCTCTAGTGTATCTTGGTGTTTCTGAAATTTCACTAGGATCATCATCCTTAAATACCCAGTTCCCATAGAAATCTGCCAATGTAGGCACATAAACAAATTACGTAACAACTGTGTCCATTCCTAACCATTAATCTTACGACTGTACAAGATGTTGCATTTATCTTCTAAACTTATATTCATAGAGACAAACAAAGCCTGTTTATGCCAGCCTTTGAAGGGAAGGGTAAGTTACCGATTTGGCTGGGAAGTGATTGCAGTTGCTGCTCCAAGGTGAACTGAAGTGAATACAGATACGGGATAACCCATCCCAAACCAGAAAGAATTAATTGTGCCCACAGGCTCCTCTCCATCATTGCTAGGAGAAGCATAAACAAGGAAGTAACAGTGGCTGCTGGACTTGTAGACGATTAGGGGTGATACCCCTCACTTCGAGGCCTGATAGTATAGCCTAGGTTAGGCTCACGTGATCCAGACTGAAACACAACTCCATGGTTTATACCACCAGGAATCCCAAAAGGAAAAGTGCTGTCAGGAAACACAGCTTTCTGACATAGTTTTCTGGCTGCTTCTGCTGCTAGAGAAGAAGTCATGGATTTTTGCTTCCTGTGCTCTCTAGTGGGTGCAAAATATATGTCTGTGGGGATGCCTTCATGCTATTCCAGCTCTGATGAGCACTTTTACCATTGAAAAAAAATGTCAGTGATTGAGCTGAATGCTTTCAGGCTTGTAATAATCTTTGCAGTTTGTCCTCCTACCAGCCAGTTATGTAATCTTTTACAATGAGAAGTGTTTATCCAATTATGTATTTAAAGGACCACTTGACCTCTTTGATTTATGTCCCTGAGTAATTAAACAGCTGCACTAGGTGCTTCCCATATACTTTTCCTTGGTATGGTGGTTAATCTGAGTTTCAGCACAGATCCAAAAGGTAGCTGTCTGGTTGTCCCTTCTTCACTCCCCAGCAAGCCCTGAGTCCCAGAGAGCGTGACAGTGGATAGATAATTGGGGCAGCACATTTTACACTTCCTGCTGGCATTTTTGTTATCTTGCTGAAGCAGACTATGCAATGGATTCGGTAACCAGAGGACCTGAATCTGTCTTGTCAGCAGGGGATAAATATGTGGCAATGACAGCTTTTTGTGATGGTGATTAAGGATGTCTGGCTGTCACGGTGCATTTGCATTGGTTGGTGTGACTACACAGATCCAGAAAAGAGCCAGAAAAGAGCGTAGCATCTCTTTTTGTCCTTACAGGCAGTTCAATGGAAGTGCTACTGGCCCTGTCTGGTAAAACATGCGTTTAGTTTATCACTGTATTGTATAGATCAATAAGAAGCTTTTATTTGTAATGGCTTTGTCAGGGAGGAAATAGCATTTAGTCTATTATTATAGGTCTGTAAAATTCCTCCTGCTCTGTGTCAGGTCAGAAAACTACTTGCTTCTTGCTAACGTCATGCCTTGCACATCATGTGATGTTTTCCTGCCTTCAAAAGAATTTGTAATCAGAAGTATTGAGAGCAGTTTCTCTTTCCCTGCAATGTACTGAATTAGCTCGGCAATGTCGTATATGGGAAAGAAATGCCTTTAAGCATTTTTGCTTCCCTGGAGGTAGCATCAGGCTGCTTATAACGTCCGCTGTGTCTGCTCCTATCATTGGAGGCTGCAAATGGGGAATACCTCATGTGTCCCTAAGACTAACTGAAGAGAACTGTGCACACTGCATTGGGGCTGGCTTCTCTAGAGCCCACTTAGAAACTTGAGAAGGGCTTCAGCTTGTGTTTAATGAATTTAGATGCCTAAATTCACGTGTCCATGTCAGACAGACATTTCAGGTCCCATTAAAGTCAGTAGAGACTTAAGGCTTATTTAGGCTATCTAAACTACTGCAGGACAGGTAACCACATGAGGCTGGTAGATCTGTGGCTGACCTGTGGCCTTCTGGATCGGCAGCTAGAGTCCAGGTGGGATCCTCTGGGGCATCTCAAATGGCCCTAGCCTCTGCTGAAGCCACTGAATCACACCTGTAGAGGTGGACACTTAAATTAAGATGTGTTGGAGCTGAATCCCTTTACCCGGAACATTAATGACCACAATTCACACCGGATGCTGGAAGCAAACTGGAAACTTCTCCAGTTTGCACCAAAGTTTGCAGAAGTTGGTGCAGATTCATCAATGGCTTTTGGAACATGTGCTTAAAAAATATTTGTGCTTTAAGGTGTGATTCATGGAAACAGCTTTAGCTTCCCCCCTGCCCACTGCCCTCATTTTCAAATGTGCTTAGTTTACATGGCAGAAAAACTAACAATGTTTCTTTTAATTAGCAGCAATGTCAACTGGCTCTGGGAATCACGCCTTGTTTTTTCCTTCCCACCTTATCACATTTTTCCACTAGATGTAGCACATCCAAATGAGTACACAATGTTGAGGTTTTTTTCTTTACTAAAAGCAGACTGATGTGGTAGAAGTGACTGAAAAAACCCAACAAATTTTTAGGTTGAAATTGAACAATACAACCGTCCAGTGTGACCTCAAACATAGCAAAGCTCTGAGAATTTTACTAATGATGCCTTCAGGGAACTAGTCTTTTTCTGGGAAGGATTCCCTAGCTGATCAGTAAAGGTGGGCAGGTAACTCACTTACCACCCTGTCTACTTACAACAGATGGATGGATATCCATTTACGATGATTCAAAAATTGGGATAAGATACTGAATTTTACTAACAATCATAATTTCTATTTAATAGTAAATGATTACTGTTTAATCAAATGAGCACTTCAGATTAAAAAGAAATGAATGGCTGCAGCTATGGGGAATAAATAAATAAATACGGACATCCGTTGTATCTGTTTAACATCCACACATTTTTCTATAAAAACTAATGAACAGGTCACTATGATTTTCCATCTACATGGTTTTTATTATTTATCCCACGTACAGAGGTTGGCATCTAGGCCATTCGGCGGGTGAGGCTAATTTTTTCATGGCTGTAACAGGGACACTAGTTTGAAATTTATTTTCAGTTAGGATTTGTTAAGTACCTTGGTGAGAATTTTTTAAAAGCCATTGAATTGCTCACTGAAAATTCACCTTGGCGTTTCAGAGCAGGCTACCCAAAACTGTCACTGAACTTTAAAATGTCGCAGTACCAGAATCATATGCTCTAAAAATAGAGGAAAGGCTTAAAGAGGAATTAAACTGGCTTAGACACGTTTAATTAATCACTATGCTTTGGGAAAAAAAAGTAACGTGCTTTTCCGTTGAAGTGGAGAGACAGTTCAGACAGGGATGAGGTTGTGCAGAGGCATTATTGGAAGACATTAGTGTACTAAGCAGGAATGAGTCCTGTTCTTTTCCACTCCTGCTTTTGCAAAGCATGACAGAAACCGTTTCAATACAGCCCATGCGCTCTCAGACTACTAGTTTGCACCACTGGGGCCTCCTTCAAATCCACTAGCAGAAAACATCTTGGCTCAGTGGATTGAAGCCATGCTCTAGCATGCTCTCAACACACTCATACACACACTTACCTTCAGCTGTGTGACCAAAGAGAAGGGTGGAAGAGGTGAGCTGGGACGGGAGGGCAAAGAGAAGAAGGTCTTTGGCCATGTTGTTATACGTTAGTTGGTTAGAAGGTGATAGTGGTGACATCCATGGGGCAGAAGGGAACAAGGGACAAAGTAGTTTGTTGCCAGCCCTCCCTCCTGCTATTCCTGACTCGGCTGTGATGGACACTGGATCTGAATTGTCACCTCATCTTGTCTGGGGCTTTTGGTAGAGCTGGACATTGCCACTAGCCCAGCCCCACTCTGATGCTGTGGGACTATGCCCTGTTGCTGAGGGGACGGTTTCTGCCTGTGCATGATCTCCTGGCTTGCATCCCTCCTAGAGCAGCCCCACTCCGGTTGCTCCCTGATGTTAGGTAATGTCAGCACATGTCTCATTTTGCACCATGGATACCTGTGAAATCAGGAGCTCACCCACCCGCTGTCCTCAGTGTTGGAGAGAAGCCCTTCTTTTTTGGAGTTGGTCCACAGCTGCCTTCTTGCAAGGAGGCAGCAATGAGTTTCATGGGTACCTTCCCTGGTCAGCTCTCCAGCTACCACTCAGGCACAGAGGGTTCTGCTTAGCTGTGCCCCATTTTAGGCCCATTTGGAGTTCACAGACCCATCTTTTGGCATCGTGTAGGTGAACCCCAAAGCACCAAGAACCATTTTTTTCCTCCTAAACTAACTGCATCTCACCGGGCTGTCAGATTCAGCACAGTGGTGAAATGCATGCATGTGGCTCAGCTACACTGTGGATACGACAATGTTTTACTAACTTACCCTCTGCAAAAGGACTGCTAGTATCAGCACACTTTTTTCCCAGTGAAGAAATAAACAGTATGGTCCACCCCCATCTCTCCCATGTAATTACAGTCAGGCACAGTAAAACTGCTTCTGCGGCAGGGGTGCTTCAGCTGGACCCTTTCGCCATTTGGTTAGAGGGCCTCTTAGCCTGGGTAATCCACTCAGCTGTGCATGGACATCGCTAGCCAGTGCCAGGATCAGGATCAGGTCCCTCTGCTCTGTAGTCTGCCAGATGATACAGCCATACTTTTAATCACTTCAGCTGCCCAAGTCACTTGGGCCAAGTTGTCTGTATAACCTGTGCGTAGCAAGGGTTTGCACAAGCTCTAGCTCTTTTCCAGGCCAATGCTAGCAACCTAATCACAATCCCATCCTCCCCTTCCTAAGATCACACAGAGAAGCTGAACTCAGAGTGTATTGTCCCATCTGATCTGTAATCCTTTGAAAACCAGAATTTCTAATGGGAAAAACTGATATGATAACCCCTCAAGTCTGGCAGTGCTGTTGAGTGCTACTGTAATAAGGTAGTGTATATTCAATGTAAGGATAATGGATAATGTGGGATTTATAACAAAGCCATAACTCAATAGAGAGGGGTTCAGATGATATCATGAATCGCAGCCATGAAGAATGATTGATCGATGAGATCATTAGAAAACTGAGATTGAATTACAGGTCTGGTAATTTATCACTTTACAGCCTCAGTATTTTTTGTGATATCTGAGGATCACTTACAAGTTTTCCTGCACTGTGTTTTTTCAGGTCCCTAATTATAAATAAGGTGCCTGCAGATGCTTTTAAGTCAGTGGGCAGTCTGCTGTCACTGTCTTTCACTGTAATCAGAGTTGCAGGCATACAGTGAACTTCCCTTTTGAATTATTTAAGACATAGATCATTGCAGAATTACACCATAGTTTTTCCTTTCTCAGTGTTCAACACGGCAGTGGAAAATTCCAGTTTAATAAGACTGGAAGGTAAATTTCTTTCATAGTTAACATTTTATTGTGCTAATTAAGAAGCAAAACAGAAAAAGATTCTACAGTCCATGTAATTGTTAATTGTATTTCATATTAATTAATAAGCATCCACCAGTTAGTCTGAGACATGACATTTTTCAGCATGCTTTTTTTCCAGTTGGTTTAGTAGATTATACTTGCATCTCTGTGCACAATATCTGGACTATTGCTTCTATATATTTTGTATATACATATAAGCTCTCTGGAGCCATAACAGTTTGATAAAGTAACAAGGCATTTGCTTTCTAGAGGCTGAAAATTAACAGCCACAGGCAGACCTGAAAAATTAATGGATTTAGTTCATTTTCCAGCTCTGACAGCTACTCACCCAGAGCATTATACAGTGAAATGTCCAGGATGGCTGGCACCTTTGAAAGAAGAACCCACAGTCTGTGGGAATGGCAATCAAATTGTGATGTGATTTGTGATCACCTGGGTGATATTTCTGGACCTGACTTTCAGAAAATGAAAAACAGAGATGCCACTTAGACTTCGTGTCTAATCAGTTTGACACTCTTGTCCCTATAATGGCTGGAGGACAGGGACATTCTGTCTTGTCTCTTCCTTGCTTCTTCCCACATGTCTTGCTGTGCAAAGTCTCTATCCAGTGCTGACGCAAATACGTGTTTTTCACTCCCTGTCTTCCAGTGTTGTGGCTTCTGTGAAGCACAATCTGTGTGCATACATCTCCCATGCCTGTGCCGCCCCCGCCTCTTCCCCTTTCTCAATTCTTTCAAGAGGGTTAAAAGTGATGGAGTTGTTGCAGGTCTCTTTCTTCCACTGGTGTTTTGAACCGATATGACGATCTTTTTCAAGTAGCAGAATGAGAGTGATGTGATTCCTTTGGGCTTCCCTGCTGTGCTGCTGCAAAAGAAGAAAATTATCCTTCTTCCCTTTTTTTGTTGTTTTAGTTTTGGCTTGTTTTCTTGTATCTCTTTGTTTTGTTATTATTATTTCCCTGGTGCTCTCTGGCTGAATGCGTGGACAAGCAGCATTCCCAGTTCTTGGGAAATTTCACCTAAGAAATACATTCAGTATGAATCAGGCTGGATTGGTCAGGAATATTCAGAATTTGCTGTGAACTGGAAATTCCAAGAAAATCTCATGCCTGACACACCAGATTATTGTGTTTACAAAACAAAAGGTTCTTGTTGCAGCTGCAGTGAAAAATTGACGTTCTTGACAGTGGTCCTCCCTGTGTGGCTGCAAAGAGGCTGATGGGAACGGCGATGTCTCTGTGGGGTGGGCAGGATGCTCAGGATCTGTGATCCACTCACACCCTGCCCCCTGATGCTCATCTAAGTGTGTCCAGTGTACAAATGCTCACGTCCACAGCAGGGACTCTACAGTCTTAAAGTACTCAGAGACCTTTGAGAGTTAACAGTTTTACCTTGTCCTGCTAAAGGACTGGGTGATGATTCCTTACTTGGAGCTCTGAAACTTTTTTTAATCATCTCCCACTGCATGGCAAAAGCATGAGCAGCAGCAGAGGCAGTAGTGGCTTCTGCCTGCAAGGCAACAAATCCTTACAAATTTACTTCCAGAGATGCCAGTGTTTACATTAGGTGGTCAGCAGTTTTGTACGTATTAATTTCTCCCCCAGTGTAAACATATAGTCTCTCAGCCAGAATCCTGAAAAAAAGATTATGCTGTTCTGCCACTGGCATAAATTGACACCATCAATACACCCGTTTCAAGCCAGGCTGGGCTGTCTTAGGGTCCACTGTGGCTGCATTACTGTAGTACCTTGTAAGTTCTCATGAGATTTTATTGTTCTGCATTGGTCATATTCTTAAATGTGTGGTGTCCGCCCTGCAGAATGAATATCAGTCAAAACCTGCTCTTCTTAGGTTTCTTCAGGGTATTTCTCTAGCTCTTCTAGATTACATAAGTATTTAAAAAATATTAATAACTTAGTTTGCATGAACTTTTCTGAGATACTAAGACATAATTCTCTCTGACAGTGAGAAAGCACAGAGGATTACAGGTGAAGAAACACAGGCTAATTTGGGGATACCTGGAGTGACCTGGCTGGTGCTTCTGTTTTCAGAGCTTGTGCCTTTGCCTGTCTGGCTCTCAGCAGCACAGTTCCCACTGTCACAAAATGGAGCTCTGAGTTTTCAGGTAAGCTGCAAGTCCTCCACTACCTCCCAAAACAACACCTAGCAGAAATACTTACCCCTTCCTATGCCACTGTAAAGATGGAGGTCAGATCCCACTCTCTGGGTCAGTTCTCAGCTTCCTCACCACAATTCCCTTGTCTACAAACCTGCAACCACTCCTCCCCACCCAGCCCTCCATCGAAGGAGGGGATGCTGTTAACAAATCACCCCAGCGCACTCCATCTGTAAGACCAAGGTCCTGCCCAGAAGTGATCCCTGCATTAGAGAGTCTATTACAATGCACGTGCCGGCAGGGTGGGGATTGAGGTATGGTTGCCTGGGACTGCCTCTCTTCTGTTTTTTTCCCAGCCTTTTACACATAGGTCTCAGCAACATTAATGTTCTGCTTATGCACGGATGAGTTAGGGGAAGGCCTGGCACTGCTGAGCAGATGGTGATGCTGTCCCCTGGTGAGACATGGACCTGCCCAAGGAGACCTAGGCGACCTTGCTCATTTAGAAGACATGTTTTTCTATTGCATTCTATTTATGTGCTGATGAAATTAACCACATAATATCAAACCGCAGCTGACACAGAAAGGCAAATGAGAAGCCTCTCTAAACCACTTCTCATTTATCCTGATGAGATGGTGGGAGGGGGAGGGAGTTTTCCAACTCTGAGGTTAAATTATTTGTTATACTCTATTCCCCATCTCAAAAGCTGCAGAGATTTAAATAGTGCTTATGTTACAGGCAGAGGTTTACATGGCAGCTGCTGGGAGAGTCTCAGTGTTGATGAATGCAGCTCCTGTAGTCAATGTTGTTGACAGCTGGGTTAACACAGGGCTGTGTCCACACCTGTGCTACGTTAGCACAGGGATGTCCCACCGAGACCAAAGCCTTACTGTCCCCAACCCTACACAGAGACAGAAACAGACAACCTTCCTTTTCCAAGTTAACTGCTTACTTTAGAAAGGCAGGTAAAGGTGAGAGTGGAAGTTCAGGCTGAGCTGAGAAAAGCAGGGTTTTTTTATTTCTGTTAGCTCAGCCTGCCTTTACATCGGAGGTGGGCACTTGCAGACTGAGATGATCGCTGGATTCTGATCACAGGTCCTCAGACTAGCTCCTACAAAGAGGGGGACCTCTCCAGTGTCCTCTCCATGGTAGATGAAAAGGCCAGAGACTGCAATAACTTTGGCATGGCTCCAGCCCACCACTGCCCAGAGGATTGCCATAATAATTTTTATTTTTCAAATTTAGTCATAATTTTCATGGGAAATACAAAACCAAATCTCACATGGATGGGGGCCTACAAGAAAGCTGGAGTGGGACTTTTTACAAGGGCCTGTAGTGATAGGACAAGGGGGAATGGCTTTAAAATTGAAGACGGCAGATTTAGATTAGATATAAGGAAGAAATTCTTTACTGTGAGGGTGGTGAGGCACTGGACCAGGTTGTCCAGAGAAGCTGTAGACGCCCCCTCCCTGGAGGTGTTCACGGCCAGGTTGGATGGGGCTTTGAGCAACCTGGTCTGGTGGAAAGTGTCCGATGGCAGGGGGGTTAGAACGAGGTGATCTTTAAGGTCCCTTCCAACCCAAACCATTCTATGATTCTGTGGTTCTATGATTGCTTAGTGGTAGAGAAATCTCCGTGGTGCTTACCATGTTGCTCCAGTGGTTAATCACCTTAGCTCTTGAAATGCCCAGAAGGTCTGATTTCCACAGCAGATATGAACGCTAGCATCCCTGACATCACCCCCCATGATGTGTTTTAGGAGTCCCCAGGCTGTCAGTGTTCAAGACCTTCCTGTGCAGGTAACACTTCTCTTCATAATTTGTCTAGAGGTCCTTTCACTAAGTTTGGAGAAAATGCCATTGTCAGTAGTATTTGCTTCACACAAAAAAATTCTTAATATTCAGATCTTTATAAACACTTCTGCCTGAATAGATGCTAATAACTTTAATAAATTATTCTGAAATTTTAACATTTTTATATTTTAGAGTGAGGTTTCTAATAACAACCTAATGGAGCCTGCAGCTTTTTTTTTTTTTTCCCACACACAAATAAGTCCATCTTTATTAAAAGTGTACGATATAATTACTTCTTGTATATGCTTTCTTTGCCTGTTTCCAGACCTATTTGCAACTTGGGGCATTTCTAATAAGCTTTTCATGCAGTTTATTTCTTTATGTATTGTATTTTTCTCCTGAAGTGGAAAACCTGCAAATACAAGTGCATTTGGGGGATCATAAATGAGGACACTATAAGAAGAGAGATGCAATTTTAGATGCTATGTCATATCAGATCATGTGATTTGATTTTGAAGCATGTATCTTTCTCAGAGCAATTTAAAAACTTCAGAGGAATTAAGAGAATTTGGGAACAGAGGAAAAAAACTTTCTTTTCTTTACTAATTAATTAGATGACATTAGTAAGATCCAAGAATGTCATGCTGTTAATAAACAAAAAACCACAAAAACCCCCAAAGCCAACCCCAAAATATCTCCTCCTCAAATCCCACCAAGTAAAAATAACAACAAATTACTATTGTGATGGTACTGTGCTAGACACTTGAAATAAATTACCTGGACCACATATTCTGAAGTTCAAGGTAGAGGTTTCAGCATCACAGCTCAAGAAAGAAGTAGACTAACTTGGACTAGATGATGACAATCTAAATATGATGATCAGACATATAGAAACCATGACTCTCAAGGAATAATTAAATGAACAACAGCTGCTTGGTCTTGAAAGGGGAACTGACTGGACACACTCTAACAGTTTTCAAATGTATAAAAAACCCCATGAAGAATAGGTAACAATATGTTTGCTGACATGGCTGGGGTCAACAGAAGACCTATTGGATTTAAACTCCAAATAAGGTAAATTTCCAGTATTTAGATTAGACACTCTTTAAAACTTCATAATGGCGCACTGAGTGAATCACGAAGTAGAAAGCAGGTTGTCTGGAGTTCTGGTGTCGCAATCACTGGATGTTTTTAGGAAAAATATTACAAATGTCTCTTGATTTATATGAAGTTACATACAATTAACCCTAGTTGGAGGCAAGACGATGGGTAAGTTATCTCTTTCCTCATTTCGCCTTTTAGGATTCAGATCAGACGCAGGAGATTAATACATTTCAGTTTTCATGGGATTTTTAGTGCTGGGTTTTTAAGCTTGAGGTGAGAAGGAGACACTTTCTGAATCATTCTGACAAGCAGTATATTGCAAAGAGGACTGCAAGTACAAAGGAGATAAGCAAATTGAGCAGTTCATCACAGACAGGAACTTCAGCCAGTTTGGATACCATCAACAGAAACAATTTACCATTTGAAAATGACTCCGTGTTGAAATATTTTGGAGAAATACATTTTTTTTGTGGAGAAATACCCTGTCTCCCAGATGAATGCATTTTCATAACTTCTAATGTTCTGTCCTGATGCTTTCAGAACAGGATAGTTTTTGATTTTTCACCTAAAAATAACCAATTTGAATTATGTATATATAGTTAATTAAAATGGAAAAAATCATGATTGGAGGAAAGTATTCTGATTCTTTCGGAAGAAAACATTTTTATTAGTTCTAAATAAAACACGTAGAAGAAACAGCTTTGGGTCCTGCCTCAGAAGAAAAATAAATGTCAGAATCATTCATTTAATGTCCTGAGGAATGGGCTTTCTACTTTACTTCGTACTTCATTAAAAATGTTCCTAGATTTTTAGTACAATTAGACATTGCTTAAATACATGTTTAGGGAATCCCTCTAGATTTTAGAAAGTATAAATGCATAAAAGAAACTGAACAATCACTGTGTCTCCATGTTCAGTCTATAGTTGCAACATTTTGGTTTGTTTTCTTCTTATTATGATTCAGATTATAGGCTTTATAATAATATCACTCAAATATAGCTTATGATGAACCTTACAATGAGACATAGGAACAGTGGGTGCTCTCTGTCCCCTGAAAAGCATAAAATATTTGAGCAAAGGCAGTTGTATTTGAACTACTAAAGTACTCAGAACATTTAATTTATTTTTAGAGTTAGCTCATAAAATATTAATAGTCTTTTCTTCCCACTCAAACAAGGATGCATTTTTTTAATAATAATGAAATATAATTTGAAACTCCTGACTTCTTTCTTTTTCAGAAACACCTGTCTTAACTTCTTTGCTAAGCATGCTTTTATTACTCTTCCGTAAAGTTTAGTTGAATTTGACAAAGGTAGCATCACTGTGACATTATTTGACTGCCCATTTTGACCTGGAAAAACCAGGTAGAAGAGGCCATTTACCTTCTCTTTATTTAAAACTCTTTTGCATAAATTACTTGTTTATTTCATGTTAGTAGTGAAATAAGCTTTAAAAGAAAAAAAGGCTCAGGATGAAATTTGGAAAAAATAATCAAATGCATTGTCATCTACAGCAACATAAAGAAATAATCTGTCAATACAAACTTGAGATAGTCACTTTTATGAAAACTGGAAAAATTAAAGGCTTCAGATTCAAGGATATCTTTAAAAAATAAAGGGAACCTGTACACTCTACTTTGTCCTGTCATTTGGATTTTGCCAAGGATCCATTACTGTGAATTCCCCAGCTTCATCTGCAGTCCACTGATGTAAGTGAAGATGCAGGACTCAGACCCTCCTCCTCAAACTCCTAACCCCCGTCTTTTAATTACTCTCATTTCCACTGCTGGTCTGACTTGCTCTGCAACCACTGTGGACAAGAATGGGTATCAGGACACTGAGAAACAACAAAAGTAATGCAGTGGCTGGATTGTATGCCACTGCAGCAGTCTAGTGTGACATCCATACCAAATACCATGCAGTGGAAAATGCAAGCATTTTTGGGGGGAGATGCCAAGATTGGAAATATGAGGTAATCTCCTTGATATAGGGCATCCCCATAACTGCTAAATCCAGACTTCTAATTCAGAGATCCCTTATCAAAATGCAATGGTTTTATTTTCTTCCAAATAGCCTGAACTGAGACTGTGAATCATCCTCAAAACCTGCTCTTGGTAGCTGGCTTGGAATTGATCATTCACTCTTATTCAGTCTGAGAAAGAAGACTGCTGCTAGGTCACCAGGTCTAGCATCATTGCCAAAGTGGCAAAAAACTCCTTCACTAAAGCAAGGGCAGAGGTACAGCATGCCTTAGCCAGGGTGTTCTGTTTTCAGTGGCCTTACAATTTCTCCTTGGTTGGGCAGCAACCGAGATTTCAGTCCTCAGAAAGATGTGTTGAGTTGTTACAAGTTTCTGAGCTGTGCAAGCTTCTTGATAGTAAGCTGTGGTGAGTAATACAGAGAGCAGAGACTAACCACTGGTGGCTTACAGGACATTCTGGAAACAGATTTGGTCTCTGGGTGAAGGGGCATGCTGTGCTCTATTGCTTGCTAGCTCTGTGACTTTTTCTTGTTACAGAACCATAGAATGGTTGGGGTTGGAAAGGACCTTTTAAGATCACCTAGTCCAATGGCCCTGCTTCAAGCAGGATCAGCTAGACAAGATTGCCCAGGACTACATCCAGTTGGGTTTTGAATATCTCCAACCATGGAGACTCCACAACATCCCTGGGCAACCTGTGCCAGTGCTTGGTCACCTTCAGTAAAAAAATGTTTCCTGAAGTTCAGTTTGTGCCCATTGCCTCTGGCTCTGTTACAGGGCACCACTGAAAAGAGTCTGGCTCCATCTTCTTTGCACCTTCACCTCAGGTATGTGTTCCTATTGATGCGATCCCCCCTGAGCCTCCTCTTCTCCAGGCTGAACAGTCCCAGCTGAACAGTCCCAACCTTTCCTCACAGGAGAGGGTCTTTAGTCCCTTCATCATCTTTACGGCCCTTCACTGGACTCACTCCAATAAGTCCATGTCTTTCTTGTACTGATGAGCCCAGCACTGGACACAGCACTCTTGATGTGTCTCACCAGTGTTGAGCAGAGGGGAAGAATCACCTTCCTCAACCTGCTGGTGACATTCTGCCTAATGCTAGCCAGGAGCCTTTTGGTCTTTTTATTGCAAGGGCACCTTGCTGGTTTATGGCTAACTTATTTTTTATTTTATTTTATTATCCACTGGGACCATCAGGTCCTTCACTGTAGAGCTGTTCACCAGCTGATCATTCCCCAGCCTGTTGAGGTGCATATGGGGTTATGCCTCCCTAGGTGTAGGACTTTGCTCTTCCCCTTGTTAAACTTAATGAGATTCCCGTCTGGCCAAAACTGTGAACTTGCTGAGGGAACATTTTATCCTATCATCCTTGGATACTAGGAAAAATTTCTCCACCTAAAGGGTTATCAGGCATTGGAACAGGCTGCCCAGGGAAGTGGTTGAGGCACCATCCCTGGAGGAATTTAAGAGACATGTAGGTGTGGCTGTTGGGGACATGATTTAGTGGTGGACTGGGTAGTGCTAATTTTATGGTTGGACTTGGTGATCTTAAAGCTCTTTTCCAATATAACTGATTCTATGATTCTATGTTCTTTCTGATGGAATGGCAACATAGCAGGGCACAAGCAGTCCAAGAGGTTTCTGGAACGCACCGATGACAACTTCCTAACATAGACGATGAAGGAGCTGCTGAGGGGAGATTCTCTGCTGGACCTGGCACTAACAAACAAGGTAGAATTAGTCAGGGATGTGAAGGCTGGTGGCAGCTTTGGCTGCAGCAGCCATGAGATAGTGGAGTTCAGGATCATGACAGAATGGAACAAGACAAAAAAAACCAACCCAGGATCACAGCCCGGGCATTCAGGAGAACAGACATTAGGCTGATCAGGGACCTGCTAGGAAGAATCCCATGGGATACAAGCCTGGAGAAAAGAGGGGTCCAGAAGAGCTAGTGGATTTTCAAGGATGACCTCCTACAAGCTTAAAAATCCTGATGTGCAGGAAGTCAGGCAAGGGCATCAGGAAGACTGGATGGATGAACAAGAAGCTCCTGACTGAACTAAAAGAGAAGCATAGAGAGAGTGGAAGCAGGTGACCCAGGAGAGGTATAGACATTGTTTGGGAGTTGGGATGGGGTTAGGAAAGCCAACGTTTATCTGGATTTGAACCTGAGAAAGGATGTGAAGGGCAACAAGAAGGGCTTTTGCAAGTATCTTAGCAGTGAAAGGAAGACTAGGGGAACTATGGGCCTGGTGTGGCCAGGGCACTAGTGACAAAGGCTGTTTGCAACAGCCCAGGTTGCTACCACTTGCCAGAGGCTACTTTTAAGGTTCCTTGCCTGCCATTGCTCCTGGCCCTGCCCAGGTCTCCTCAGTCATGGTGGCCCAAGCTGTGGGCTCCTGGTGGATCTGTCTGCTTACCTCAGGTTCTCCTGGTCCAGGAACTCTCCCTGTGCTGCTAATCATGCTGGCACCAGCACTGCTTGCCTTGGCGACTGATATTTGGATCATTGAAGTCTCCCATGAATACTAAGGCCTGTGACCTTTTGGGTTCTTCCCATTGTCTGAAGGCATCCTGTACTTCTTCCTGCTTAGGCAGGGTGCAGTGGAAACATACCTAATCGTTGCATCCTTCTACCCAGCACAACAGACTTCACAGTTTTGCCAAATATGCAGGAATATGCTATCAGTTTCTAAAAGTAATTAATGTGCTATCTGCATCACACCTCCGTTTCCTTGAAGGGTTCTTACTACAATACTGAGCCATCAAAAAGAGATGCAGTCCTCAGAAAAAAATATGAACTTTACTACTTAGATGATGGCTTTATGAACTTTGTAAGAACTGAAAAAAAGGCAAAAAATTATTTTTTCTTGATCATGTTGCTTATGAAAATAAACCCAAGCTTACCCTTTCTTACTGTAATTGGTGAAATGAAACTGGAGTTATGAGGATCACAAGTTTTCAGACAGACATGCAAAAGATGTATTGATTAGCTAAGTAGCTCAGATCAATGCTCCTCAGCCTTGTTTAGTGAATGCCTCCAGTCCGAAATAAAAGTGGTTGCTACTCTCAACATTATTTATTATAAAACAAAGCTAAGACACTTTAATGATGGACTGTGTATGTATGCTTGTGTGTCCTTGGGAGAATGGCAGACATCCTTGATTTTCTGAAGATGTCAATGGAACAAGATTTTCTTTCCTCAAACTGTGACAATGTCTTGAGTGCCCATTTTAAGTTCCAGGAAGGTTATAACATTTTTAATGTTTATTTGTAATCAATAAGTAGGCAGTCCAGAGCTTTAACTTGTGGAGACAGAACACTCCATTTTTATTACAAACCAGCTGCCATCTTCTAACTTAGTCCTGCTCCCTAGATAAAAGCATTTAGAAGCGTGAAACATGCTGCACTGCGTTTAACCAAGCACCTGCTGGTGGACTATCTGCATGGTAGAGACTTGAAGCAATGTCATCCTACCCAAAGCAAACACCAGAAGATAGATGCCAGATACCCCAAGTAATATGAATGCTATGTGATTAATGGGAGGTTGGCTCTGACGAAGACATTTCATCTAACATTTGGTTTTCCTTGCAAAGCCTTGTATTTTTCTTGCCCAGCCACCTATATGATAATGGCCTCGTGGTGCTCTGACAAAAGTTAGTATTTCAGATGCATGTGCCAGTAATTCAAATAGAAACAATATTTTAGTGATTTCCAAATCCTAATCCATGAGTTAATCTTCAAGGTACTGAGCCCAGTTCAACCAAAAAATTAACTGTGTGCATGCTCTTTACGAGCCTTTGTCTAAAAAGATAGGTGCATGTATATGCTTGAAGATGTTAATGTGCTTATGTGTTTGTTTTCTATGTGGGCTCTCCTTCCTGAGGTTGTGGGGTAAGCAAAGAAAGCATTTTCTTGGTTTGGTCATGTTGTGACTTCAAAGTTGAACAGGGCTATTCAGGGAATGAAGAAAGGAAAGTAGCAGACAGTTGAAAAAAGCTTATTGTCTTTAGCCAGGACAACAGCTGGTGGGAGAAGAGACGTTTTCTGAGGCTCTTCCCACGTGCTGATCCAGAGCTTTCTTAGCAGGAGTAGGCTGAACTGGTGCAGACCCCTCAATCTGGAGTTATTTATTCATCTGATAAAGTTTTTCAAGCCCTTTATGAGAAGACACATTTATGGAACCTGGAAAAAAGTTCAGAGATAAACCTCAATAATTGATGATAGTGTCTTGTCTTTCATCCCAGAGCCCTTTATAAATTGTAAACATCCACTACCAAACCAAAATATATGTCATGCTAGTGTGAGCACAGCAGCCGTTAATATGGAACAGGTCACTAAATGGCAGGACTTGTGCAGGAGGTGAGGAGGAGTAAGAATGCCAGGTGAGACAAAAGCAGCGATTGCTTAGACGGGAAGGGAAAGGGAAGCCAGTACTAACATAATTGGTACAGCAGAGCTGTATAGGTGGTTTGCAGTGCAAGGTTTGTACTCTGTGAGTTCATCTTCTTTGCCTGTGTCTAGGATAATGAGGTTGGCCTGATGCCCAGAGCCAACAACTGTCTTGACTGTAAATCTCCCAGCCTCATCTCCTGGGGCCCATCTAGCTCGACCCTGCAGGTTCTGCTGAACTCCCAAGTTTGAGTCTGGTTCCGTCCTTCCACCTTCCAGGCCTAATGTTTTCTGTCACACCTAGGAACTTTGGAAGTGCTACAGGCACTGAGCATGGGCAGTTTGCCAGCGACAATTTTACAATTCCTTCCTGTAGAGCTGGATTTTTTACCCACAGATAGAGACAGCCCAGAAGCAGGGAGAAATCTTCAGAATGCTGTCTAGGAAGTTCCCATTGACAACTGTGATAGGAACATTAAGGTATGACAGAGACAGGGAAGGGTGACTGCAGGCTGAATGCAGTCAGCATTATGCATATATTTATAATAGGTGGTATATTCATGCAGAGATCCCTGGGACAGCCTTACCTGTTGGATGTAGAACAGTCCTATAAGCACAGAACCAGATATCCTTGCTGTAGCGGGTGAGAAGCAGGATGGCTGTCATGGTTCCTGTGTCCATAGCACTGTGTTACTGCTGACAGTAGAAAAACTCCCCAAAGGCAGTGCACTAAGATACTGAATACTTGACTTCAAGGAAAACACAGAGGGATGGTGTTCAGTACAGTGGTAACCTGAGTACTCATTGCAATCCTAACTCCTACGGGCTCGACTGATCTCATTGGGAGGTTTCTAGCATGCAGCCATCAAGGATTCAGACCCTGAGCAGATACTTTGATCAGCAGGCTGTAGAACAGTGGTGGTCGTGAGACAGCCAACAGCTGTTTGATGCAAAGTGCATGAACAGTCCATGAAAGAGGGATATGACCCTAACACCCACTCAGCTGAGTAATCCACGTCCTGTGGTCTGGCCACAGTGACCCAGCTTCAACTGAGGGATGGAGGTATTGTTATCCACTTGATATATCCTGGTGGTTAAATATGGGGCAAATGTGGCCATGAATCCTCTTTTTTAAGGAGGGAGTTCAGTCTAGGAAGTTGTTGGGTGAATGCTGTAAGCACCATGCTGTATTCAGGAGATGGGTGATGGCAACAGCAGTGCGAGTCCTGCTCAGTAATCTGTGCTCAGGGGAAAAGTAAACATACAAGCTCCATGAAGGGTGCAAGTTCAGTTTTCCTTGGTTAGTGTTTCTCTGTGATAACTTGTTTCCTTTAGCTATTTCTACATGGCTCCTTGATCATTCTTTGCAGACTGTGTTAGCTGAAGAAAGTACCTGACTCCATCCTGCTGCTTCATTTGGTTGAGATAAAGCAGCTGCTTTTTAGATATCAAGCCGTTCCCTAGCATAGGAAGCTAACGATTTGGTCCTCATTAAATATTCTATTACTGACACAATACTGAGCAAATCATTTAACTTCTTTATGTTTGTATTTCCCACCTGTTCTTTGACTGTCTTCTCAGTGACTTGTTAAGGATAGGAGGTCCCATTCTCCCTGGACTGATTAGGATGCAAATAATTTTATAATGGAGAACAGACTAGTAAATAAGAAAAACAGGTCCAGGAAAGACTATGAAGGAAAAAGGTGTCTGTTTCAAGGGAAGGAGTCCTTCCTTCCTTCCTGTTCTCAAATATTAGATAATGGGAGAAAATGTTTTTAAAATAGAAAATAGGTAATACCCTAGTATTCTAGCCAACATTTAATTCACCCCCACCCACTCAATATTCATCTCAAATAGTCATTACTGGCAACTCCTTCGCAGAACATAGGCAATAGCGTACCATATTAATGGGCCATTTTTGTTCAATCTGGCAAAGTTTAGGATCCTATGGGAAAAAGAGCCCTTGAGTTAAAAAGCTGATAAATTACAAGAGTTTCAACAGAAGACTGTAAGGGAGAAACAGTGAATAGGTAAAAACTGGCAAGGTTTTTCCCTTGTCACAGTAATTCCTCCTTCACCGTTTTTCCCCCTTGTGTGTGAGTTGTGAGTGAATACGCAGCTTAGAAGACCTCCGTAATTGTTTGCATTTTGAAGTTTGGAGAGCCCTTTGTTCTGGAGAGGTGTCAGTTTGAGTGTTCATTACATTTTTCTTTTTCACTTTTTAATTAAAAAAAAATTGCAAATGCAAAATGTAGCTGGGTGATCTATGATGAAAAAGACTTTGTTTGAAAGGGGATTGGTAATGAGGGCTTGGAAGATACATTTGGTAGTTCAATTTCAATGCACTTTTTTCCATCTACCCTGACCAGTTTTATTTGCTGATGCAAAACCCACTGTAGACTCGTGAGTCATCTGTTATAATTATTTTTCATCACTACATTGTTTTTCATTCGCAGAAAGTTTACAGTTAACTTTTTACTGAAGGAGGAGAAGAATCGTTTGTACTTAAATATTTATCATGCTACAAATTTAGAAGCAGAAAATGGTGGAAAAACATTTCTAAAATCAGTCTTTCTGCTGGCATTTAATCTGTGATGGAGGTCTTAGGTGTCCTGGAAAAAAAATAAAATGGGTCTGGCTGCAGGCATCAGAAGAAGAGGCAGCTGCCTGGATAAGGAGACTGCTGGGAGCAACTAACTACTCCACTGGTAATTATGACCCCAGTGTTGCCTCAACCAGTCCTTCCTGGTGTCTTGACCCTTCCTCTCCACTTCTGGTCAGTGTGGGAGTGCAGAAAAGATGGAGTTGCTCCTTTCTGGTGGAGCAAGAAGGAACCTACTGCTGGTAAGGGTTGGCAGAAGGACAAATGAGTTGGCAGATTTTGGCAGCTGGTTTAGGAAGCATTTCTCTTGTCCTTGGGAAAAAAAATCCAATTGTCTCACAGCCAGAAGAGATGTGTGGGTGAACTGGTGATGAGTGTAGATTACGCACAGACAGAGGTAGAAAAAAATGCTGGGTACTCGGGTTTTCAAAAGACAGGTTATTGGTCATCTGGAATTTGTTTTCCTTTCTTTAGAGTTGCAGCTGGTTTTAAGTCTGAGCTGCTGGATGGCAATGGCAAGGAAATGAACCTCCTGGAGTGTGATAGCAAGCCCTTTGATGAGAGAGCCCATGGGAACAGTGAACAGGGAACTCCCCATCTTAAGATGCTGTGGGTACTAAAAGTTTACATGCAGTGACTGGGCAACTTCATAGAGTCCAGATCTCCTGGAGGCTGTTAAAAGCAAAGACAAGCCTCTATGAAACCTGTGTCATATGTGATTTGGAGGCTGGAGAGCAATCACTGCATGTCTGCCTTTTTCTTATGCTCCTTCCTTTGTATCCGCTTGCTGACCCTCGTTGGAGACAGGATACTCTGCTAGATAGTCTGACCCCAAATAGCCTGGTTTAATATGAGCAGCAGCCTGTCATACTTCGAGTGATGATCCCAATTGTGCAATGACGTAATGCCCTTAGCACACAGTGAGCCACTCAAAGCCAGAATTAGCCTTAGCATGTTGTCACATGCAGGGGTGGCTCTGACCTCAGTGACAGCAGGGCTCATACCCACCAGAACTTTATAAACCTCACAAAAGTCTTTCCTTGTTTTCTGCCTCAACAATGGCATGCAGCAGTGGCAAAACACAACAAAGATTTAGGAGAACGGTTTTGTACAAAGCAGCAGCAATAGATACTATTAATTGTCAAGATAATACTAACAAGTTGAGAATATTACATTGTTATGTGTTGAGAGGGAAAAAAGTTCCAATACTTTGTAAAGGACTTTACAGCTTCATCCTACACATCCTTTCTTGAGCTCAGTCTGTTGTTACATTCTCATCTTCTGTGAGTTTGGATGGGGCCAGCAAAACTGAAGACATACAGCAGCTTGTTACAACATGTAACCAATGTCCATATACCTACATACTCATATATCTTTAATGAAGGCTTCAACATGTTGCAGAGCTCTTGTGCATCTGTGTGCCAGCACAATAACCCTCAGAGGGGATTTTGCCAGCTATCATGAGGTGCATCGAGACAAACTGGGCAAAAATGGGTTTGCAGGAGGAAGTTATAAGGTACTTTACAGGTAACGGCCATGTTCTCAGCTTTCCAATCTATAAGAAATGAATATTCTTGTCTTGTTAGTTGTATCTTGCCAAAGGATAACTTTTACTGTTCTTGCTTTGTACGATATCATTTTCTTAAGCCTACGTTGTGTTATACACATGCACACAGACTCAGTTCTGCTACATCATTTTGTTGAGATCCCCACCAGCTAAAAAACATCAGAGCTGTCAGTAGTCACATGGATGTTGTAAATAGGTCTCAGGCCTGAGCCAGTACCTTGCCCTATGGTACTGTACAGTGTGGAGACAGTATCAAGTGAGGTATGGCTTCATCATTTCATGGTGTGATTGCAACTATGAAATTGTAGTGTGTTTTGACCTAGTTCTGTCATCATATAGTTATTAATATAAGTATATTGCCATTATTGCATTGCTCATAAGGACAGCATAACCTTTGTGCATCTCTTACTTGTGTTTATCCAGTAATACCTTCATGCCTTGCCTCCTCTTTTTCACAGATGGGTTTCAATGAGCAGCACAGCAGAGGCTGGTGAAATTTACAGTCCGATGGAGAAACCGTTGTTCTGTCTGAAATGCTTCTTATTGGAATATAAAACGCAGCTTACACATTGTGTTGAAGTGTAAAAAATTTCTATTGGGGTCACGCCTAAGGCAGAGCAAAGAATTGTTGTTGTTCATCTGAACATTAAAAAAAAAAGCATGAGAGGAAGCAATTTATTTTAGATATATGATTTTTTTTCCTTGAAAAAGAAAAAAAGAGAAAAATATTTGGGTTTGGAGTTGACAGTCTTTTATTTGAACAAACCCACTTTTTTTCCCCTTTTTATGTCACAAAGAGAAGAGAGTGATCACAAAGGAAAGGTAATTTTGATTTGGGTTTAGTTAGCCTTTTCAAGTTACTTATTCACTTTTTAAACAAAAAGCCATTTTCAGAAATAAAGCATCAGTGTGTAATATTCTGTCATCTCCACCAAAGGATCACCTCTTCCTTTGATCAAACCATTGCCTGAATTTGTGAATAGGGTCAGTCCTCACAGCTGTATTGTTCAGCAATGACAAACTCTTTGCCAGAACATTTTTCCAAGTTCTATTTGTAGTGTAATTATCAACAGCTTTAACAATGCCCTGATTTATTACTTGTAAACTTCATTGTTTTTCTACAACCTCACATACAGAATTATTTGTGAAAGCAGGAAATGTGTCTTATTACCTCCTAATAATTTTAGATATAAACTGTCCGGATGTTTTTCAGCTAATACATCTAATTAGCTCACTCTCTGAAAGGGTCCTACCAAAATATGGGCGCACCTAATGGTAGATAATTAATTATACTCATCATGGCTAGTAATTTCAGATGGCTGTCTGAATCTAACACATACGAATGTATCAGTTAAAAAGATGCCAGGCTGCCATGCAGGGATCTAATGGGAGATAGGTTGTCTACAATATCACTTACACTTCTGAGTATAAATTATGTAGGTCAGTAATTTCCTGATGACAAAATTGTAATGATGTTCCGTGAGTAATAATATCCTTCTAGAATTACTTTCTCTTTTGTGTTTTTTTTTAGTGTGTGTAGGTAAACTACTGTCCAGGGAATTCAGTACTCAGCGAGGCAAATGCACTTCAGAGGAACTGTCAGGCCATGTAACTTGGTGAAAGCAGGTGAGATGAGGAGTAGAGGTGACGTATTGAAATGGCTCACATGTAATTTGCACGTAACTCCTGCACAGCCCTTGTCAAACCATAGTGCCTCTCTCTCCTGAGACCAAGAAAGTGTGATAGCGGATGTGATCTGACTTGCCCCTCTCAGAAATGCCACTGCACTTTGCATGAATTCTTATCTGGAAGCAAATGTCTCTCCCAGGCTGTGCCTTTGCTACTAGTACATGGGAAAATGCCTAATATTAAACTGTTGCCCCAGACAGGGTGGAGTAACAACAGCTCATGAAGTTTAATCTGCCACCTCTTTCTTCACTCAAGGAAGTGGAATCTGAAACCATGTAACCATTCCCCCAAAAGCATATTATTTATTCATAGTCATTAGATCCTCCTGCATATAAGACATGTAAAGAGAGCAGTAATTAGATCTGAAGAGATGTGCATGTGAATAATATGTTAATTTAGCCTTTTAAAGTGTTTTTAGAACATTGGAAAACAGATTCTCACTTTCTCAAATGAACTTGCTGTGAGAACTTAATTAATGACTATTTTTACTAATATTTAGCTTTACAGACTGATTTGGTATATTCAAAGTCTGAGCTGTGCTGCTGTCTCAGATAACTCACACCTCTTTCCCAAAGTGCTCCTGAACATACACAATCATTGCCAGCACAAATAATGTCATGTGCAAACTGCATCTCTTAAGTTCACTTTCCATGGACAGGAAAAAGCAATTACTTGCATATTTGCACAAAGGAGAATGAAACTTGCATCAGTAAAGAAGAAATGGGTTAATTTCAAAATCATAGGGGATATTTACTGATAATTTATTCTGTTATTCATCAAGACCTTCATGCAAAACAGAGAGAAACAACATGAATCATCTATTAATGTTTTGTTATTGCTTTTCATATATGCATGTTAAATGAGGACAGTCCTGATTGTAAATAAACATCCTCAGAGCGTTAACAACTGACTACAAGCAGTCTAACAAGTCAAACTGATTTTAGAGACTGTATGTTATGCAGCAGGTGGGATAGTGTATGAAAATAATTATTAAAAGTTACTGTGATTTGGCAGGTGACTGGGAGCTCATTAAATTGCTATAACACAATTGCTTGTGATCCCCTGGCCTTTTGCTAATTTTCAGCCTTCTCGGTAGAATGCTATCCCAGGAGCAATCATCTTTTCAGCTCTGGGCCATGAAAAGTTGTGGTTATGTTGTTTTTTCTTCTTTCTTTCTTTCTTTTTTTATTTTTTATTTATTTTTTAAATAAACCTGCAAATTTTAGACTCCCTTGAGAATTGATGGGAAGAGTAAGATTAATCATGTGTGTTAAATTAAAGCTCAGTGTGAGAGAAATCTGGGCTGTAAAGTACACAGTATCCTATGGGCAACTGAAGAGGAGGTCTCAGATGAGAACGTTTCCAGTACAGGTGAGGACAGAAAGGTGAAGGCTGAGAAAACAAAGGAATGAGCGGGGATGACAGGTAATCAGCTAGAGGTAACTTTGGTAAAAAAATAATGTTCTTGGCTCATTCTTTCCCCCAGATTAAAGTAGAAACAATTGCACTGTTTGGTTTGGGTGCACAAACTGTGCAAAATGCCAGATCAGCCTGCCTTCCACGTGAAGCAATTGCTTTTTTTCAGCAGTTTTTCCTGTGTGTGTTTGGCTGCCTGCCGTCTGGACATTAGCATATTCTCCAGTTAGCCTGGACAAGATGGATGGTGTCTGATGAGCTTTGGGTTTCTCTGAGATGGTGAGTACTCTGCGTGCCCTGTGTGCTCCATGCCCAACTCCTTCACATTAACCGCACATTGCTCATCGCTGACCTCATGCAGCCAGCGCTACCCTCTACTGCATGGCACATCACAGCAGCAGAGGGAAGAGGACTTCAGTCGGTCACTCACCAGCAATGGGAGACAAGTAACTGGAGGTGAGCAGAGGAAATACAACTGCGGCAGAGTTTGCTGCCAGGAGATTGTAGAGATGTCTGACAAGGCTTGGTGCAGAGGACTCATCCCCATAATCTGGCTTTGGACCACATCAGTACGTTGAAAGATGTTTCTCAACAAACATCTCTATCCAGGTCCTGGAAACAGTAGGTAAAAGATAAAATGGATGTATGAAGAGAGCAGACCATTTTCTAAAGGTTTAATCTTTCAGTAGGCATTCAGCTGCTTTGTCCATGTGTAATTGAAGACGATAGGACATTGTCCTTTCTCTTCTCTTGCAGAAAGCAGCTCCCCTTTTTCCTGCCTCAGAACACTTGAACTTCTGCCTTGTCCCTTTCATATAGTTTCATGGAAGAGCTTTGGACAGCTGTGCTGAGCAGTCATTAGTGCATGCAGCTGCTCTGTGCTAAAACACCTGGTTGTGACTGATAGGCTGTCTTCCTATTCAACACCTATATTTACTATCTACCTGAGAAGGCTTGCTTTCTCGATTTAATCATGGCCTACTGAAATCCATAGAAAGTTTCCTGTTTACTTCAAACAGGCTACAGATTCTGGTGTGGCTTTTATCCTTGATTTTATTTAAGCCAGGACTTCATCCTTAGGGTCTGAACTAGCCTGGAATCACTCAGCTGATTTTCTTGTGAGGAGGTTTGGTTCTGAGATGAGTAGTTTGCTCAGGCAGGGGTATTCATTTACGTATGCTTGTGTATCTCCAGCCAGGAGAGGAGACTGTGTTAGTGTGTGCTATTGCAGAATGTGTAATTAGGCAATGTGGAGGTGCTCCTAAGAGATGTTTTGCTTCTCATAAGTTCTTCACAAAACAACACCCTGAAAGGGGAAACACGGTGCAGGAAAGTGTATCCTGATTTGGCAGTGGCTGCTGATTATGTTAGGAGAAATGCCCACAGTCTCTGTTGATTAGGTCAATCATTCTTTACATCTTAATTAAAGGGCCTTTTAAAAGTTTCTGCCCGAGATCTGCAACTGTCTTACCGATGAGTTCATGTAATAAGGTCTTGCTTGATGATTAAACCTTACCCAGCTGTTAAAAGCTGTAACTTCAAGTCACAAAACCACTGCACAACTTTGAGCGGGTCTCTTGCCTAGTCTATTTAATGATATATGTTGCTTTAGGCAAAGGAGAAGCTTAATTGGTTAGTGTCAAGTGCTCTGAGTTCCTCAGCTAGGAATAAAAATGGAAATTAGGAAGCTGCTGCACTAGTCTTCAATAGAAAGGCAATAAATACTTCATAAAATAAGTAACTGGGTCTGATATGGATCTGATACCACATACATGTGGTAGGTAAGTAGACATGAAGGAGTTTGTCAAGCTGACCATTTGAGACCGGTCAATATGACAGTCCGTTCTTGGGCTACTTGAAAGCCACTGCATTACTGAACTTCATAAGATATGTGTCAAAAATTGACTTTGATTACTCTTTTTATTCATATAACCTGTCTTCCACAGTTTTTTACACTGTCTCTTTCCACACATCCTTCCAAAACATATCTCCAGCTTCCTCAAGGAGCTGCCACTGAACAGTATAGTATTTTTTTTTTCTATTTTTTTTTTCTATCCTCTCCTAAGGAGATGAGGCAGGATTTTACTGCATCCAGTCTGTTTTTCACTTCTTCAAATTCCTGTGTAAGTCTGTTTGGTAGAAAAAGGTTTTTTGCAGTTTGAAGGGTCTTTGCTCGATAGAAGTATGCTCTGTTTCAGATGAAAGCACGCTAGAAAGTAGACTGGGCTTGCATCTCTTTACAAGGTGTAAATTATTTAATATAATTTATTTAAATCAGATATAGTCTACTGGGAAGTACATGGGAAGAGATTCTATTGATGGTTTTAGGTAGAAGGTAGTATGGGTGGAAAATTGGAAGCAGCCTTCTGTAAGGATGAGGGAAGCAGAGATTTGATACCCTGTGTTCTCCTGCCAAGTAGCCAGATCCACAGCTGGTTTGTCCCAAAGTACCTACCTCACATAAAGCACAAGAAATATTGTGTCACAAAAGAAGCAAGCTCAAAAGAAGCAATGCTGTTAAAACACCATAAATATTACAAGATTAACAAATTCCTTTAGCAGGGAAGCAAACGTAGAGACTGACCTTGTTCTGTTCAGAGGCTTGAAAGCAAAACAGCTTCAGGGCAACACTGCGCTTAATGAGCATGTAGCTAAACAAATAACCTCAAGGGCCTCACACTTTTCCTAAAAGAAGCATCATTTCACACTCCTGTACTGTCCAAGTGGGGTTTTCATAACTGCTGACATACCCAAACAGCCCTTAGCTTAATCACACTTGCTTTTCCTCAATGCCATTCAAGTCCAGCAAGATGCCATATACAATTAGCCACTTCTGCGTCCCTGGTTTCTGGAGGCTGGAAGACAACGAGAAAAGGATAGTTGTAGTTGATGTTTGTTTAGGCTTAAAGGCAGTGAAGTAGACTAAAGAGGTGAACCAGGGAAGGGGTGAGCAGGAATAGGCTCTGGTGAGGAGGGTGCTGCACCATTCAAGGGAATCTATTAATAGGTGGCAACTTGAAGAAAATTCTAAGGAGATGCAAGCAGGTGGGTACAGGCTTTGAGATGGAGCAGACTGCTTGGAGGGGAACCCGGGGCTGAGATATTAGCTGAGGATATACCTTCCCCAGTGGCCTTCAATTAAAACAAGATAAATGTATTTCCATGGCAAATCACCAAGTTCTACTGGAAATTAATGCAACTGGATGTCAAATTTACAATAATATCTATGGAAACCTGCCTTTACAAAACAGTCTGAATGAGCAAACTTCTTCAGTTGATGATTCCTACTTACAGACAGAATGTATTCATGATACTTTCTTGTTCTATGTGCTGTAAGAAAAGCCTCTGGATAGCAACTGAAGGGATGCTCCAAACCCAGGCTAATCCAGCCTCTCTTTGTTAGTGCCTTTCATACGAGAATGCTATCTTTGACATCTTCCATATTAGCTCCCCTGCGAACAGTGCAATGAGTACTTTGAAAATGGTCCATTTGTACAACTCAGATAATCTGTGTAGGTGCAGTTGCAGCTTCTTATGAGCAGAGTCTGTCTGTCAGCCTTTGCCCTCTATCCTCTCTCTACAGAAAAGAGTGAGAATATATTTGGGGAATAGAACTGTAACTGTCTGGGACTTTGAGTGATTGTTTAGACAATCTCCTTGTTTAGATAAGCTGACCTTGTCTGATCCATTTTTAGAGCCATCCAGTGAACGAGTCTGCAGCATACTTTATCACTCGGTGTCACCATCCTCACACATGGCATTCTGTAGCTGAAGTCATCTTTGCTTCAAATTATTACTGATTTCCTCTTGTTCTTTTCACTGAGAACATGAAATACTAATTTTTTGCATGTTCGAAGACTGTTGTCATAATTTCCTCTAATCTTACTTTTTTCTGACTCTTTCATAGATCATGCTTACCACATTGGTTGTTATCTTGGGGTTTTTTTTTTGGTTTTTTTTTTTTTTTTACTTTCTGCACTCTCTCAGTTTTTTCAGAAACATGTTGCCCAGAGGTAATCACTGAATTCTAGCTCAGCCTCTCCTACTACTACTAAGAGTGGAATAATGATGACTGATGTTGTACATATGTTATACGTGGAAGATAATTTAAAAAATAAATTTGCTTTTTGTAGCAGGAATCAACACTGGAGTCATAGAATCATAGAATCATAGAATTATTTGGGTTAGAACGGACCTTCAAAGATCATCTAGTTTCAGTTCCCCCCTGGCATCTTTCACTAGACCAGGTTGCTCAAAGCCCCTTCCAACATGACCTTCAACACTTCCAGGGATGGGGCATACACAATTTCTCTGGGCAACTGTTCCCAGTGTCTCACCATCCTCATCATAAAAATTTTATGTCCAAGCTAAACCTACCCTTTTTCAGTTTAAAACCTTTGTCCTTTGTCCTGTTTCTACAGGCCTTGGCAAAAAGTCTTTCTTGATCTTTCTTATAAGCATCCTTTGTATATTGAAAGGCCACAACAAATTCTCCCTGGAGCCTTCTCTTCTTCAGGCTGAACAGCCCCAACTCTCTCAGCCTTTCCTCGTAGGAGAGGTGGTCTAGCCCTCTGACCATTTGCGTCGTCCTCCTCTGGACTTGTTTCAACAAGTCTGTTTTTCCTGTGTTGACAACTCCAGAGCTGGATGTAGTACTCCAGCTGGGGGTGCTGCCAGAGCAGAGTAGAGGGACAGAATCACCTCCCTCGACGAGCTGGCCACACTTCATTTCATGCAGCCCAGGATAGGGTTGACTTTCTAGGTTGTGAGAGCATGTTGCCAGTTCATGTCCAATTTTTCACCCACCAGTGTGCCCAAGTCCTTCTCAGCAGGGCTGCTCTCAAACCATTCATCCTCCAGTCTGTATTGGTATGGGGAATTGCCCCGACTCAGGTACAGAACCTTGCGCTTGGCCTCATTGAACCTCCTGAGGGTCACATGGTCCGATTCCTCAAGCCTGTCAAGGTACCTCTGGATGAAGAACTGCACCACTCAGCTTGGTGTTGTTGGCATACTTGCTGAGGGTGCACTTGATCCCACTGTCTATGTCACTGATGCAGATAATAAACAGTACTGGTCCCAATACGGATTCTTGAGGGACACTAGTCATTACTGGGTGTTGAATATACTGTTATGTTGAATACACCTAATTTACTCAAAATTTCCTTAGTCTGTTCTTTCTTATTCTAACTTGAACTCTTACCCTCTTCTTAAATAGAATAGATGTAATACTTCCATTTCACTTTACTGGTTTTGAAGACTGAAGATTAATTTTACTTTCTTGTTCTGCTATTATTGGTTTTTCAAGCTCAGAAATAGACGTACATTTCCCTTTGTTGCTGTTGCTTTTACTCCTGATGTGTTTGTACAAGCTATCCCGATTGCCTTTTTTAAATTCCATTACAGCTGTATGTGGTTGTGCAGTTTAGGTTTTCTGACTGTAATTTTCACGATTACTTTGGGGAGGAGAAGGGCAAATCAGGCTGTTCCTGAATAGATTAGGTCTATGTGGGTAATGTTACTCTCCTAAAGCGATTATCCTGTCCGGTCATCTTTTATGTACATGGCTGTAATGAAAAGTTTTATCATTTGACTTTATCACTTCAGAGATTATCTCATGTCTACAGTATCTTACCCCACCTTCAAGGACATGGAAATTTATCTGCTGTTGAAAATTTTGTCAGGGAGAATAAGTGAACAATTTTGGTGGCCCGATACCACAAATTTCAACTATTACTGCAGACACTGATTTACTGTACTCAGTTGCCTTGATGATATATTATAGCCAAGATTTGTTTTAAGATATTTGTATAATATATAGATGATAGCTATAATTCTGTACTGAGCTGTGCTTTTAACAACCATAATCAATTATTCCTTCTGACACAGGAAAGCCATAAAACATCAGCTGAAGACTGATGAGTTATGAAACACCCTGACTCATTAGATACATGAACACTGCAGAAATTTTGGCACAAATTACCTGACTTGCAACGATAATTAATAATATTTATCTAGCTCTTTTAATCCTGAAAGATTTGAAGACATGTCTTAGACATTCAGTAGCCAACACAGAAAATGAGACATAAAAGTCAGCTGTGTTCCCTCAGGAGTAAATGAGGGAATCTCGGGTTGCTGAAGGCAGAGTTACATTATAGCTGACAATTAGCAATTGTCACAGGAGCTATACACAAAAATTCACTACCCCAGCTCAGCTGCTAAACTTCTGCTTTACTCTAGGCAAGTTTTCCAACAGATTTGCCCTAACGTTCCTATTTGCCTAATGTTGAAAGCCATGTAGAGACCTTGAAGGGCTGCTAGCATAATTAGAGCTTATGGCTCTCTTGCTGTCTACATGTAAACAGTATGTCTTCATCAGTATGGTTTAAGACTATATCGTTAAGGCACAGCTTGTTGGATTTAATATTTCCTCAGCACTCTACAAACATGAACTCATTATCTGCATCTCTCACAAACTGGGTGGCTGATTGTATGATCTCTCTTTCACAAGTCAAAGAACTAAGGTGGGAGGCAAAGCACACTAATTAAGCTACCATATGAGACAATGTAAGGTGGCATCAGCATCTTTATAAGTTGCCCTTGGGTTTCTAGATAATCAATGAAGCGTAGGGTGTGATTCATGTCATCCTAAAGTAGATACCTACATTTGGTTAAATGACTCACCCTATGCTTCATTGACTCTGTGGACTTGTTTTCTATTAATTATAATAGGAACACAAGAAACTTGGTCAGATGTCAATGATTACATTGCTGGTAATTTAGTTAAGGAAGTTTTGGGAAGCTAGGAAATACAAACCCTGCCCTAAAAGCCACAAGGGAATACAAATAACATGCTTTCAGATCCCCATTAAGCCCACTGAAACCAGGCTGCTCTAACCCTGTTGTTAGAATCAAACAAATACCAATAAAACCTGGCTAAAATTACCTTCCCCTTTGCCATGACAAGATGTCCCTTCCCTCTAAGAATGATCTGTAGTCACAGACCACAGAAACAATCCCTCTACCATGACTACGACCTCTCCGCTTTGAGCACATGTGAGAGCACGGTAGAGTGGCGAGACCGTGGGACAAGTCCAGCAGCCTGCTACCTAAGGCTGCCAGATGGAAGCTGACTGCATGAATGGTGGAAAGGCAGAACTAGGATGGCATATTTAGTCGTTCACTACAGATCCCAGATTTCAGGGACGTGACTGGTTCTCTTCATTGACTGCACAGAGAGTCAGTGTGTGACAGTCTGAATCCTGCATTGCTTTCACAATCATCTAAGAGGTGTCTTAAGAGTCTTAGGTGTCTTAGGAGATGCAACAATGAAAGTGATGCCAACTATTGTTTGGTCATATTAACATTTCTTCTGGTGTTTGGATAAAAAGAAAATGTATACCATAACCACAGCTCTGGAGACTGTGCAGCTTAGAGACCAATAAACAGGTGAACTGATATCTCTTCATTAGAAAGCAGTTGGGAAGAAGCAGGAATAGAAACTCAGGAGAGAAACTAGTTCAGTTTCTTTTCATGGGACATACTTCCTCTTTACAAAGAAAAAGGGTTTGTGTTGTAAAAATCTTTCCATTTCTAAGGTACATTCCAGGTATATTTTGGGGAACCATGTGAAATGTCCTCAAGATTTCAAGGTTTGCTTGGCAGCATGTGGTTAATTAAAAAACAAACTCGACAATGACACGAACAGAATACCACTGGCTAGCACTTATCCCATCTATCAGACACATGCTGGAGCATAAACATGGGGGTATATTAGAAGTTACTGATGCCATCTGGTCTTCTTCCTGTTCTGACTGTATAACAGTTTCTGCATTTTAACACAACCATGTTGGAAGGAATTGATAGTGAGAAGTAACAGCGGTCCAAGCACAGGAAATTTAAACAGTTAATGATGCGGAAAATGCACGAGAGAAATGAGGTTGGAATTTCGGCATCCCAGCTCATAAACAAAAGGTAACAGCAACCACAACAGCAACAAACAACACATCTGTCAGTTTAAGCACTGAAGTTTTTCCATCTAAGGAAAAAAATCACTATGTAGAGACTGGAAACAGTGTAAACCACCATGACCCAGAAGCACATTTGAAAGGAAGGGAAATTTATCCAAGCTCTCTGCAGGAGCAGTGAAGTTGTACAGGCACCGCTTGCTGAGGGCTGAGTAGTCAAAAGCTGTACATAACAACTATATCTGCAAAATGGGCTGCCCGAAGCGTGCAAGGCATAGACATTTTTACTGTGTGTGGACAGGGCTTGTTTGCAACATGCAGTAGGTTGAACTTTTAAAGCATGCACACTCTTTGTGCCCAGTATACCTTCTTTCATGTGTAACTCTAAACATATTGTTAACAGTAAACCTGGGGAAGAAAAGTAGGATACAGCTGTCTCTCCATGTGGAACATTTTTTAAAGCTGAAAATAAGGAAGTTCTATGGTATTTCAGGATGACAATATTTTTTCCCCATCTAAAGAACAATATTAAACTAAAACCCTAAAGAATCCAACTAACTGATCAGCTACAGCAACCAACAGTGAAAGCCTTTCAGGACAGTCTTTAGCTGATGGCTAAGTGCAAGAACCTGTGATATGAAAATCTGTACTCATACTTAATATCTTACCCTCCAGGCTGTCTTGGGTTCTCCTCTTACCGCTGTCTCATCCTTCCTAAGTAGTGGAATATTAATTGAATCAGGGATTTGGTCTGATTTTCCATCTTAAGGCACTGTGAGACTCTGAGACACTGGCTAGCTGCTGTTTCATACTCTGGTTTTGGCTAGAATTTCCATCTTGGATCTGAAGAATCTCTTCTGGCCAAAGTTTTGTTTAAAACTCTTGTAGTCATATGAAAAGTTGCAATGAATGGTAATTTTTCAACAAAAATATTTTGCCTGAACATTTCCAAACAGTTTTGTGTAGTACCCTGCTTGGATGTATAAAACTCCTGCACTGATGTGGATGGGATAGAACTTGGGAACCCTGCAGCATCTCTGCCAGATTTCCTGAGTGATCTTGCATGAGTCACTTAATCTTTTGTGCTTTGCTTTTATCCTCTGTCTCATCTAGGATTTCTGTCATTCTTTCTCAGTTGTAAGGCAAATGGCAGAATCATTTTGGGAGGGTGGTGGGTGATGATATTTACTGTAGTTAAAGAATGTGAAAGACAAGCTTTCTCTCTTTTTAACTGCTTTGTAAACTTTGCTCTGAAAGTTTTGATGCTTTTGTTGGTCTTCGCCAGTTTATCATAAGTTAGCTGTGTCATGTCCAAAGATTTTATCTTTTCATTATTTTCTCATTCTCTCAACACATATTTCTTCCTAGATGATACAGCAGCAGAAAGAAAAAAAACAAACAACCAACACCAACAAATAAACACCTGCTGTTTCTGTCTATGTTCTGCAGCTAGAGAAAATGAGTCATTAGTTCAGCGGCAGTTTCCAGCCCACTTACAAAATCTGTGATCACTAACCTTACATTTGCCACCCTATTGTGTTTTAGGAAAATGTCCAGCCACAGAGAGCTCTCTAGTAAGATAAATAACACCGCCTTCATTAAAGGGAGCAACTTAGGCTCATTTCTTCTGTAAGTAAAGGTGGGAGTATTTACAGATCACGTTATCACTTATTTTTCACTTGCATAACCCTAAAAGTGTTTTAGTGCAGACCTCTACATAAGGAATTTGTTCCAAATTACCATAAACTTGCTTTTCTCAGTTTTGTAAGGAGCCTGTGAAAGCATGTCATGGAGTCATCTCTGCAGTCCCCTGATAACAAGGGCTTGGGGACCACACAATTAGAGTCACTGGTGCCAAAGAGGATTATTAAGGAGGAGAGCCATTCCCTTGTGAACACAATAGGCTGTGGACAGAGGGGTTCCTGCATACTTAACACCTCCTGGCTGGTCAAACTGGAATGATCCCGAGTGTAGCCATCTAACCCTGAGATTCCCCAGTACCCAATGTCACACCTGCATAGGGCTTATCAGGCAGTTCAGGGTAATTAAATGCTTAATACCAATCTCTTTATGAGCAAAAGCACTTCGGGATGAATATCCTGAAGCCTTCTACACCCCTGATGGCTAAAGTATCATTGCTTGTAGGTGAGGCATTAATGTCTTTGGCCTCGCTTACAGATGACCAATCTCTGTATCAGATTTTTCTCTTTGAGCATCTTTTCTTGGTTTCTGTTTGTGAAGAAAGACCGAGCATTACCTGCGCACAAATCCTGACCTAGCTCTGGAAGCAGATACCGGGCACTACAGCCAATGTTGTCCTTGACCTGGTACTGAAAAGCTGGACCAAAGCCTGCTAAAGCCAATAAAACCTTGCAGGAGTTTTTGCTTCAAGCCTTGACTAAAAAGTGACCCAGGGAAATGGGAAAAACTGGGAAACTGCATTTACTCAAAGCAGAAAACAGAGGAGCAGAAGCAAACATGCCAATTTCCACTTAATTATTTCACAGTATGTCATTACCTTGTGAAATCCAATGCAGTGACGTATCAGCACCAAAGCAATAAACTGCCACCGTCTTTCCCCAGTTTTAAGAAGGGCACAGCACACCTGTTTGCCGAGGAGAAAAGCTGTAATTACTGCTGAGTGACTGTTTCTGTAGCTGAGTGGATGAGGCAGACCTCCAGCGTTTGCTTGCCATAGTCAGTAAATGTCTGCATCATTCACAAACTGCAGGTTTGTTCACACTTAACATTCTTTTCAGATCACTCCGCTGAGAGTTTGACTGTAACAGCAAAAATACTTTGCAGTTTTAAGACATGTCTCCCCACAGTGCTTCAGAGTTCTCCACAGACACAAATTTATTCAGCTTCGCAGAGCTCCTGGTTGAAGACCTTATTCCACTAGTTAAATGGAGGAGAAAATAATGTCTGTTAAATAAACAAATAAAAAACTCCCAAACATATTTAGGACCCTGGAGGCTCAGGGACATAGGAAAATTTAATGTTTCAAATAGTAAAAATTGCAGGAGCCATATGTAACACAAAACACAGATTGAGTTCCCTGTCTGCCCATGCCTATGTCTGCTGAGAATCACTCAGCTGCTCCTCATGCAGATGAGATTCTTGCTTACATTAAAATTAAGTGGGAAAATTACTATAGGCATCCTTTTTCAAGGATCTGTTTCTGTTATCTCTGTTTTTTTCTGTTAATATCAGCACTATAGACCCTGTTCAGCTGTGGGATGGTTAGAGGAATGTGATCCTTCTCCTTTTATTTGGCCAAATGTTTTAATCCATCTTCAGAAATTTCATTGGAGCCCTTACTCCCACTAAATGAAATGACTCAGGTAAACAGCCACTGTTTTTTAGAAAAATAATCTGGCAAAATTCATTAAGGATTTCTGGATCTGTCCTACAGCCACGCAAGTTTTAGCTAAGGTTGAGGTGTGGTGTATTACTGTTGATCATCAGCTGAGGTGTGACTTCCTAACTGGGTATGCCTATACTCTACAGCAGTAAGTCAGAATTTTGTTTTAAATCACCACTGCGAGGGACTGAAGCAAAGCGATATAGAATCATAGAATAGCCCACGTTGGAAGAGACCTTGAAAGATCAACTGGTCCAACCTTTCATGGAAAAAAGAACCTAGATGAGATTATCTAGCACCCTGTATAGTCAGCAATGTGGACTCTACCACATCCCTGTGAAGGTTGTTCCAGTGATTGCTTGCTCTCACTGTAAAACATTTACTTCTTATGTAGAGATGAAAACAGTGCAACTTGTACGGAATCATAGAATCATTATAGAATCATAGAATTGTTTAGATTGAAAAAAACCTTTAAGATCATCAAGTCCAACCATTAACCTAGCACTGCCAAGTCCATCACTAAACCATGTCCCTTAAGTACCACATCTACATGTCTTTTACCTCCAGGGGTGGTGACTCAACTACTTTCCTGGACAGCCTGTTCTAGTGCTTGACAACCCTTTCTGTGAAGAAATTTTTCCTAATATCCGACCCAAACTTCCCCTGGCGCAATATGGGGCCATTTCCTCTTGTATCACTTGTTACTTGGGAGAAGAGACGGACACCCACCTCACTACAACTTCCGTTCAGGTAGTTATGGGCAGCAGTAATGTCCCCCCTTGAACCTCCTTTTCTCCAGGCTGAACAACCCCAGTTCCCTCAGCTGCTCCTCATAATATTCATTGTCCTTTGACCTCTCCTTGTGGCTCCTTGTGAAGAAAGAGCCTCCATCCTCTTTGTAGTTGCCCTTTTAAGTATCAGAATACTGTGATGAGGTCGTCTCTAAGACGTCTATTCTGCAGGGTAAAAAGACCTAACTCCTTCAGTCTTTCTTCATAGGGCAGGTTCTCCAGCCCTTTGATCATCTTCATTGCCTACCTTTGGACCCTCTCCAGTCTGTCCATGTCTTTTTTTTTTTTTTAACTGTGGGGACAAGAACTGGACAGTACTCCAGGCCTGACAAGAGCCGAGTGGGATGGCCATACTTGTATCTCTGCTAGCAATGGGCTGTGGATGCAGCACAGGATCCAACTTGCCTTCATTGCTGCCGTGGCGCAGCTTGTTCAGCAGTATGCCTGGGTCCCTTTCCACAAGGCTGCTCCCAATTCACACAGAGCCTAGCCTGTACTGGGCTCTTCAGTTATGTCATCCCAGGTGCAGGACTTTGCACTTGTCTTTGTTAAATTTCATACATTTTTTGCTATCCCACTCTTCCAGTTTGTTTAGGTCTCTCTGTAAGATGGCTCTTCCTTCTGATACGTCCACCTCATCACCCAGTTCATCAATAAACCTGGTGAGGGTACTTTGAATCCTGTCATCGTGGTCATTTGTGAAGATGTTGAACAGTGCAGAGTTCAGTATTGATCCCTGGGGCACCCACTTTTGACAGGCTGCCAACCATTGCTCACCACCCTCTGAATCAGTTTCCTACCCACTCTGTATCTTGTTAATTTGTTTAGGAGGAGGCTGTGGAAGAAGGTGTCAAATGCTTTGCTGAAGACCGGGTAAACAATAACCACTGCTCTCCCCATGTCAACAGAAGACAGAGTTTTGTTGTTGAAGGTGACCAAGTTTGTCTGGCATCATTTGCCTTTGGTAAATTTGTGATGGCTAATCATGCCGTAGTGCAATGGACTGGAAGCATGAAGGCAACCATGATGAAATGAACCTTACAGGACTTTAAGACTTGTTGAAGTCAGAAAAAAATTGTTCATATCACTGAAGATTATTCTTCACTGTGATCCCATGTGGACAGTTATTTTCATCCTTCATTAGGTGGATGGCCATGAAAGGTGTATTTTCACCTTTCCAGCAATAACTAGTAGATGGGTAAGTGGAAGGTGGCATGGGAATGGTATCTTCCTATTAGATGAGAATTGTAAGAATAAGGTTTCTTCAATAATTTATTGGATCAAGTTTTTAAGCAAAAATTCTAAGTGTCATTTAGAAAGTAGTAAAATAACATCCTTTGGTTTGGAGTGCTAGAGGTTCTGAAATTTAGCAGACAGAATAATCTCTCATTATTCAGACAGTGTAAGGGAAACACCTTGTATTCTTAAATCTACTCATATCTGTCACTATTAAATAAGGATGAATAAAAGGTGTCACATTTTATCATAGCCTGAATAAATGCAGACAGCTGGACAAATCCAGGCGGAAAATGACTTGTGATTATCTCAATGTGACCAGTCAAAAAATAGGAACACAGGTTCATTATAATTCTCTTGGATGCTCATAGGAAATATGGAAATCCTAGTGCTTCCACCAAACTTTTTATCTTCTCTTGTTTACACCAAAATGTTGATGATTTGTCTGAACTCCCAAAGCAAGTCAACACTACAGCTCAGCTAGAACACAACTTCAAGAATACTGGTCTAATTGCTCAGGTATGAATGCAAAAAGTCTCTGAATAACTATTAGTTTAATAACAAAACCCTGTTAATGGAATGGGGTAATTTTAGCTCTTTGATAACATAAACCTTCTTCTTTTTCTCTTTCCCAAAACATCCCTAGTAATTGGGCTCTTGCTGATCAAAATATGCCAATTCATATTATTTTTAAGATTGCAGATGACTTCTAAGAAGCACAAGTCTTAAGAGAGTATCAACAAATGTTTCTCAAGTGTTGTACTGTATCTTGGCCTCTACATCATAGAGTATAACTCACAGTGTTCGGATCAGCACTTCTTCCTTCAGAGGGTACTATGGCTTAAGCACGAACCACCAGTCAAGTGAGACAGAAGGGTATTTAGTCAATAAAAAGTTGGCATGTATGCTTGTATCACGATGCAACAAGGACAGGAAAAATCTGTAAAAACTGTAAATGCAAGATGTTAAAAGGTGAAGAAATACAAGGAATACGTAATGAGGGGAATTGATTCCTGACGAATTCTGTTGTCAGTGGTTCAGTCATAAAATGGAGCTATTGTGCTTTATGGGAGATGTTTGTTGATGTTTTCTTATGCTGTATTGTACATGAAGTAAAATCAATATTTTTTTTCTGTTTGCACAATTGGAACAATAACCATTAAAATAAATGTACTCTTGAGAGAGTTTAAAGTGGGAATGCCCTCGTCAATTAGACAGATCCCTTTCATCAAGCTCTGCACTCCCAGGGTTCGGTACTGGTCTCCCTGTGAAGGTTAGTATTGTACTCCATCCAAAAGAAACAAGGGAAACTTGGACAGCTGAAATGTAATAATATGTAGCTAAAGCTACTATCTATTCCTTTAGCAGTGCCTCCATGCAAAATTAATGTCCCTCATTCTGCTCATCTCAGCAGCCAGCAGCCAAGCCTCTCCCTAACTAATGAGTTTTTCTTGGACTCTTAGGCAATACAGATTCATATTTAATGAATTAAAAAAGCACAGAACCACGTTTTTAGTGGTATGGGGCTAGTTCATCCTAAAGGGACCCTCAGAAGATACTGTGCCTTAGAAGACGTGATTCACCACCCAAGTATCTGGTGCAGAGAAGATTCATATTTCTTTGGGGTTTCTCAGGATTACTGGGTTGCCTTGCAAGGAGCAAAGAAGCAGATAAAATCATGAATTTCCTTTCTGTCCATCTTACAGGGTGTACTGTGTCCTTGCATATGTTTGCACTGAGTTGTCCTTAAATTCTTAAATATATAGGACAACTGCCTATTTTACTTGTATTTGCCTGAAAATGTGTATAGAAAATCCACTCTGCTCTTACTCAGGAGACATGTAAAGGCATCTGCAACGAACTTCAGGTTACCAGCTGGGTAATTACAAAAGAGTTAAAAGAAGATGACTCAATACTGCCACAAATGTATTTGAAAATACAGTTTTGCTTTGTAGTTTAGCTAATATTAACTTATTTATTTTTCTCCACAAGATGCATTGTATATCCTACTGTATGCACTTGTAAAACCCTTCTCTGAACTGCTGTAGCTTTTCTACGAGTTTATCTGGGGCTGAATTTTACTGTTGGAGAACATTTACCACAGAAAGATAAAACTACCTTATGCTGGCACAAGTACTCCCTCCTGGACTCTTCCGTCTGCTTGGGTTTCAGGGAACAGATGCCAGGATGAATTTCAGACCTGGGAAGTGCAGCTGAGTGAAAGAATGGCTTGTGGCAGCAGCAGCTTCCAAATTAAGAAGAAATCTCTTTAAAAAAACAGGAGAGAAAAATAACCCTTAAACCCAGATTTAGTAAAGTACACTGGAAACAGAATCATGGGCAGATAATTAATCTGTGAAAAGCCTTTTGCAAAGGCAGAGGACATTACCAGGCAGAGGGAATGACATCTCTCCTGATAATGGCTTGTGGTTACTTTGGAGAAATTAATATATTGAAAGGAAACATTTTAAAAAGGAAAAAAAACCTCAAAGCAGAACTGAATTTTAGAAATTAAGCTTTTCTTTTTAGTTAGAAAATCATTGCAAGCTTAAAATGCTGAGAGCCAATTAAGGGCTGGAAATGTTTTGATAACTACCCTCACAGGCTTAAAATAGCAGGTTGTTTCTTCCCCTAATAAGCCAGCTCTGTGTATCACATATTAGAACTTCAGGCAATGAATCTTCCAGGCTGGAAATACTTTAAAGCTAACCACTTTTTTAAAAAGCATCCTGCTCTTCCACCAAATTTTGAAGCAGATTCCTTTAAGGGTAATAAATCATCTATTTTTAGCTTGTAGTATGAGTCCCAGAGTATCCTGCCTCACAACCTGTAGCAGTAGGGTTTGTCTGAAAACTCAAGAAAGTCAATGGATTATTTCCTCACACTTCAAATGAAGTTCTGTGGTGTTTGGTTTTGGTTTTTGTTTTTTTTTTTTCCCAAGTCTCGAAATAATAATGCAATTATGCAGTAATATTATAATGACAACTTCTCTGGATTTAGATTTATAATCAGCAAATGTAATTAGGTTCTTTTCTAAGTAATTTGTTTACTTAACATAGCAATAATTACTCAATTACATTAAAATAAGAGCTTTTTGAATAACTCAATTCAATTTTTATTTTATTCTTTTTACTTTGATTAATGATTTCATGGATGATTTTTTCCTTAGGTATTTCTACAAGTCAGCATTAATAGCATATGAAATGTGTTAGGTGGGAAGTATGGGAAAACTAGGGTATAACATAAAAAATATAAATAATTTCAGGGAAAGCACTTAAGATTGAAGCATTAAAAAGTCACGCATCCTTGATTGTCTGGTTATAACAAATATTTGACTATCATCATGGAACAGATTAATTCTACAGTGTTAAGAGAACTTCCACATGTGGCATCATGGACCGTTGACTATCTAATGAGAATGCCAGAGTGTTTTATTTCCTGAACATTGTGGACTTGATCCATAGCTCACTGAAACTCGTTGAAAGACTTTTATTGACTCCTATGAGCTTTGAGTTGAGCTCAATATTTTCACGGTGGGTTTTTTTTCCCTGCTCCTAATGAGGCTCTAGGTCAGTAGGAGCCAGTGAAATGGTCATCTGTCAGGAAGCAGTTTTCCCAATGAACAGGAGCGATATTGTGGTCACTGGATTGAGGAGGGACAAACACAGTAAAGAAAAGGATAGAGCGGTTGCGGGACATCTACAGGCTGTAGGAAACTGAATTAAGATCTCTGCTCTGCCTCAGTGTTACTGTGTAACCTTAAGCAAGTAATTTACTGTCGTACAAACAGATCACTTGTTACTTCTTTTAAGCTTCCATACCCAACCTGCTTACGTGCCAGGTTGCCAAAAATGTCCAGGGTTACCCCCATATGGAGTTGATAGCTAAATTCTCTATTTTCAAAAACAGAAAATAGAGTATTCTCTAAATCCTGTTCTCTAGATAAAATGGTATCTCTATCTTTTGGATGGGTACAGTGAAAAGAATTACACTGTCACTCTGTGAGGGGAGTATTTGGGAGCCTTTCATTACACTTGATGGAGATACAGTGAGTATGGTCAGTGAAGTCAAGGATGTGATTTATTTGACCAGCTGTATGCACCTGCTTTAAGATGAAAGGTTCACCCTGCAATGACTTTGAATGGGAATTTCAAGTGATTGGGTCAGGTGTAGATGCCTGCACTGGAAACATCCATGTTTAATCAGAACTCAATTTCTAAGATGCCCTGATGTTATGCTGCAACAGGTACCTGGAAAGGGTCTTTTGCTGTGCTTATATGGGCCACTGTTTCACAACCAGGAAATAGGAGTCTCAGTGTCTCAGATGCTCAGGGGTGCCAGCTTTTGGTACCCATCACTCTCACAGAGGGCATTTAAGAACAGGTGATTACTATACTGTACCTGTTCTACTTCTCTTCATAATGCTTAGCAGAAAAGCATAGAAAATGAGGATTAAACACATTAAGCACTACAGCTCAGGTAGAACGGATAGAAAGTGTTTCCATGTAGATTGCTATGCAGGGCCCATGTCTGTGACCTGTGAGAAGGAACAAGACAGACAAGAACTCAGATCTCCACTCTGTAGTGGCACTCAGCTATGAAACACAAATAAACTCTGCTGGGCTAGACCCAAAGAAAATTCATGTAACTATATGCACGTGCAGACATCCAAGTTGGTCCAGCTGAGAGTGTCAGCTAGTCTCTGTTTTCTATTTGTGTAAATCCAGATTTCAGAAGCATATGACTGACGATGGCTGACTAAGAAACTCACCTTAGTATCTTTGCAGTGAACAGTACTAACCTCAAATTTATCAGTGTTACCTTCTCAAGGAGTCATTGTGAAGAGAAGAAGATTTCGGGTGAAGTCTTAGGGTCAGCATTACCTAGGACTGAAAAGTGCTTTCAGAGTGTTTTGATGTACTATTCAGTACAACAGAATGAATTAAAAAACTTCTCTTGAGTTCAAAAAGCACAAAATGAGACCTTTTCAGAATAAATGAACCTCAGGAGTGGGTCATTGCTTTTTTCTTTTTTTTTTTTTTTTTTTTTTTTTTTATTGACCGCTCAGGAGAATTTTGCTCATGACATTCAGTGTGTCAAGAAACATTGTACTAGCTCATGTACGCTAGTGTCTGAATCATGAGGCTGAGGATAGAAAATGTTAGCTCTGCTGCTGCGCCTTGGTGTTGGCTATGAAGTTTGAAGTCGCTGACCCCCTGGTCCATAGGGCATTTAGACAACACCTGCTCAGCCAGGGGTCTTGCCCCTTGGCTACAGGGGAGAATGAACATTAACAGATAAAATCCAGTGCTGTAAGAGAATAATTGGAAAAAAGTTGATTTTTTTGAACTGACTTCTGTACCCAGGTTATGCTTTAGAGGCAGTTCACATATGCAAAATAGTTTAAGTGCTGACAATATTATGTACAGTGTACTTTAGAGGAGATAACAGCAAACAGATGAGGACTGCCAGAGCTTGAAAGGGGTGTGTGGGGGGCACGCTATTAGACCTGCAGTGGAAATTTGTTTCTGGATATTAAGTAATGAAGTGTTTTGGTACATGGCATGTGTGCAGGTCACCTTGTCTCCTTCATTTGAGCCTTTCAGGAGTTAGCAGCCACAGAGCTGGCCGTTATAGTGTTACTTTTCAAATGCCACCCATCGTTTCCTCTGGATCTGCAAGAAGACCTCCAGCAATGTGGCTGAACTACAGCAAGGCAGCAGCATTCTTTAATTCATTGACAACATAATCACACTAAACCCTGTCAAGGTTTATTTATTGCTGATTATTATTCTATCTTTCCCTCTACTTTCACCTCACATGCCGTTCACTCCTGGTTGCCATGGAGATGCTACACAGTATTAGTCTAACTTTAGATTAGCCTTGTTCCCCTGCATACTTTAAAATTCTTTAGGTTTCTTAGCAACTCGGCTGAATATCTAGATCTTTCGGCTGTTCTCCTAGACACTGGAAGAATGAGTTTACCATCCCTGAGCATACTTGTGGTTTAACCCCAGCCGACAACGAAGTACCACTGAGTTGCTCGCTCACTTCCCCCTCCCCTGGCTGTGGGATAGGGAGGAGATTCAGAAAAAGGTAAAACCTGTGCATTGAGATAAGAACAGGTTATTAATTGAAATAAAGTAATCATACAACAACAACAACAATAATAATTGTAATAAAAAGGAGAGGGAGAGAGGGGAATAAAACCCCAAGGGAAAAAAACCCCAAGTGATGCACAGTACAGTTGCTCACCACCTGCTGACTGATGCCTAGCCAGTCCCTGAGCAGCAATGGGACTGCAATGGGAAGCCCCCAGCCAATTCTCCCCAGTTTTTACACTGAGCATGACGTCCCTGTGGCTAGTTCAGGTCAGCTGTCCTGGCTGTGCTCACTCCCGGCTTCTTGAGCACTTGCTCACTGGCAGAGCATGGGAAACTGAAAAGTCCTTGACTTAAGAGTAAGCACTACTTAGCAACAACTAAAACATCAGTGCGCTATCAAAATTACTCTCCTACTAAATGCACAACACAGCACTGTACAAGCTACTAAGAAGAAAATTAACTCTATCCCAGCTGAAACCAGGACAATTTTCAATGCCTGTGACAAGGGAGAGGACGATGCCCTGCCTACATGGGCTAATCCATACCCGTTCTCATAGATTTGCCGATGTTCACTGAAGTCACCTGAGCATGAAGGGAGTTCTTACATAAATAAGTCTTTCCAGACTGAAGTCCTCAGAGGATTTTCATTACAACAACCTTTTTTACGGCAGGAACAAAAGCATAAGCTGTGGAAAGGATAATTAAATAAAATATTAAGAATTTTGCAAATAAAAGCTTGAAAAAAATAGAGGTTTGACTAAAAGATTACATGGATATCTATTCTACCAAAGTAGCATTGCAGGAAGGAATGTCAAGAAGCTTTCAGCTAATAATTATCTAACCAAGAAACCTGCAAAAGTTGTCAGATAGGACACTGTGCAGTATCCTTGATATGACTCCATAGCAGTCAACAGAAAAATCAATTCTAACTATGCAATATCACAGTAAAAGTTCCCCATGCAAAGGGAAGAAAGGAGGGGAAATCTCTACGCAGCAGCATTCACCCATTCATCTCTAGCTGATACAAGCCCCAGCACCCCTGAGTGTCAAGAAAGACATTTGGAATGGACAGAACTGCAGCAGGAAAATCTGAGTAAGTCCCCTAAACAAGACATACCTACATCAGTGATCCTGGAGACCAACAACCTCCCTCTATTTTCTAACTATCCATTTATAGGAGATGGCAATGAGGCTATTTCCATTTAGTTCAGCCTCTTTAGGTCCATATGAAACCTCAGATATTTACAGAAATCATTTGCTGTCACAGGACAACGGACATTTAAAATGGAAACTGCAACAAGGAAGTTTTATCAATTTTAACTTTTTACATTGTGCAGGCCTTCCTAAGACAGACTCAGTATAGCATAAGCAGCTCTGGGAAATATCAGAGTTTCTAAAACGATTCAACAAAGTATTCCTAAAGGGAACCAACTGGGAATAAGCTTTGTGTGTTCACATCTAGTGCATGGCCTGTCACGTTTCATTTAGTTTCCTATTAGTCCTGTTCTTTTCCCTCTCTCTCTAAACCTGTGCTCTGTTTTGTAATGTGAGGAAAAGCAACAAAATGCTGACAGAGCAACTGCCCTGCTTGGCACTCCAGACTTCTGTCTGATAAAGACTGCCACACTGGAGAATGCCTCAGGGAACAGAAGCAGGTAGCAGTTCTGCTGCTCTCCTCCTTGCCTGAGGAATTGTTGGGATTATTTTTTAATACCACTTCTATAGTCAGTGCACTGTGAACTTATCTGGGTTTCACGTTCACCACAAAGGAGGAATCAGGCCAGTTTTAGCTTCTTCTCATAGGCTGTAATATAGCATTAGATGGGAAGAAACTCTAATTAAACAGAGATTGAAAAACACAATCCTAAACCTCAGACCATGCTTCTCCTCCTTTTGAGGGTAATTAATTCCATAGAACTCCAACTTCTGTCCATCCTTTTTGGACTACAGCAAGATGCTTATGTCTGCCTCACATTCTTCCTCACCAAAAGTCAGCCTTGAACATTCTGGCAATCAGCTAACTGGTAAGTGTCATCAGAAATGGTGAAATTCAGAGCTACATTTTCTGAGTAAAAGAAAGTCCAGAAAAAGCATGTTATGACCAGAGCAGCTGTCAAGAACTTAGATGAGTTGTACCACGTATGGGATTGCTCGGTATTTTTTGGAGGAAGAAATGTCCTTTTATCAGAATCAGAGTTGGCTAAAGAAAACTGCTGTGTACTGTTTTAGTATTTCAGTTATTAGTCTGCATGGCCTGGGAAAGCAAATGCAAATCAAGGAGATTCTAAGAAAATGGGCTGAATTTATTAACAGTTTAGGATGAGATTAAGTTTCAGTGCACTGTACGTAATGTGAAGAGAGTTAGCTCATTTCTAAAATTATCACTACTCTTTATGTGCTCACTGAAATACTCCTAATGAAACCAGTGGGAGTTTTAGTTGAAAGTCTAGATTAATGGAAAGGGGAGGATAAAATAAAGCTGGATGAGATTGTAATTGTTAACGCCAAATCAAAATATTGAGCAATATATCCATACAGAAAGATAGAAGACCAAAATCATTCTTCCTCTTATTTGACTGATTTTCATAGAGTGAAGTTCAGGGCTAATTTAACTTAAAGTTATGTTACTGGAATCCAGGCAACCCCCCCAAAAAAACCCCACAAACAAACAAACAACCCACAACAAAGCAAAGGCTGTATTAACTGAGGAGGAACTGTGTTTATATAATTAACTGAGAATCCATCTGAGACGTGTGGCAGAATTATAACTATACCCCAGAATAGCAAAATTTCATTTGTTTTTCTTATAAATCAAAGCTCAGAGGAATGATTAGCAATAGGTTGACTCAAGTGCAATACTATTTAGTCATGCTTGAAACAAACTTGAATGCCACCAGGCAAGTCTTTGAGTTTATCTAAACCCTTTTGCAACTGAGAATGCTGTTATATGACCCCAGCTGGCTTAAGCTCAATTTTGTTTGATGGTAGTCTCTGCATCTAAGAGGTTGAGAACATTGACATGTTCAGACAGTTCATGTTGATCTGGAAAACCTCAGATAAAGCAGAGAAAGTAAAGCAAAGCCAAGCACAAATTGTTTAATGTCTGGGCTGTTTAATTTTCAGTACTGAGCCTCTGTCAGCACTAATGCTATAGGGATGATGGCCGTTAGAATTGGGGAAAATACAGAGCAAACCCATGGAAATCACTACAAATAGGTGTACTGCCTCACAAGAAGTGAATCAGGTCCTACTTTGTCTGAAATTGTGTAGGGCCATGTTTTACAATGCAAATAAATATCATCTGGGCCATTGCTCATTTTAGAATTTTATTTCCAGATGGACTAGGCCAAGGCAGACAGACAACACTTCAGAAAACAGCTTTCCATGGTAATACTTCCCCTTTGTTATAAGTGAAATAAATTAAAGTACCGTTCTCTGAACTGTATTCCTACTCTCAGGAACACAACCAGTTATTTGTCTTCCCAGGAGACTGCCTCCTTTTTACTGACTGCCATTCTATTTATATAAAGTCTGCTTGGTAAACGGAAGATTTATTCATTTCTCAAGAAAGGGTCAGCACGTCTCCTAGGCACAAATTCCATCTGCTGTCAGATCCATTATTTCAGCTAATAGTTAAGGACAGATGGGGGATGGTTTTCTTCAGGAAACCAAGTCCATCTCACTACAGAAGAAAAGAATTAGTTTATTAATGTCCAGGAGAATTAGCAGCTTGTTTCAGATCTTTCCTGAAGGGTGCAAATTACTAGAAGGGGTTTGTCTTGTAATATTTTGAGCTTGGAGTGTATTTCAGGTTTTGATTCTAGTCCTGCAAGTCACGACTCTTGGGAACATGTATATCGCAGAAGTCCTCATAGTTACATCAAGTACTACTGGAGGTGTGTAGATACAAACTGAAAATACACCCAAGAAGAAGGGTAAACACCATAGCCCCTTGCTGCCTGGGGATCAGTAGAACCTTAAGTGCTCTGCTGTCAGCTGGTAAGTTTGAGGTCAACTGAAGTAACCTGCCATGCTACAGTCACACCTACCATAGCGTAGATGCACTCGGGTGATGCTGCCTGACTCCCCGAGCTGCTGCTGGTGAACTGAAGCTCAAGTCATTCTGGCTGGTGTGCTGGGTATGGCAACGGGATGCAGCACCGCAAATACAGACACTGGTTACATCCACCCTTTTATCTGGGTGCAGATCTAATCTCTTCATGAGAGTTCTTTCTATATTCTACTCTGAACGCCCTTGCTTGAGCTGGTTTGCCTTGAGTAGAGTCACTAGAGGCAATGTCTTCTCCATGTGGTGGAAAATGATGCAGAGATGCCAGCACTACCTTTAGGACAGGAAGCTGTATAAACTAATCAGCCTGTCTCCGTGTCTGAAATAATTAGTTCTGATGAAGAACAGGACCCGCTGCTTTGTCTGTATCACCATGCTGCACTGACTTGCTCTTAGACCTGAGCCAGCGCTGCCTGTACTGCTTTTATTTACCTTAGTCTTCCGGGATAATACCTTGTATTAGCAGCCTCCGTGATGACAAACCCAATACCTGACTTTAACTGGAGCTGTAACAAATGGCTGTCAAACTGCATCTGCCTCTCTGCAGCTGCGGTAATTTAGAGCAATGATTCACATTGGACTTGGTCCAGAGAGGGACCAGCTCTAAGCAGCCTTGAGTGAGGGGTGAGAAGATTTAGCATTCCATCAGGCACAGTCTTAGTCAGAGGCATGTATGCACACACACACACACACAAATGTGCCACATTCATACAAGCGCAGAGCAGACCCCTTTCTGACCGAGTGTCTGTACTCCACTGCTGTCACCTTCTAAAGTTCCTATTACAATTCTGCATTAATTCGTCTCAATCCAACTTACAGTACATTTCTTATTTGGAAGCCATTATATTTGTCTCATGTTGCTTTGGATGTCACATCCATTGCACTCTTCACAGAGCTCTGTAAACACTTTCTCTGTTTTTGCAGGCACGTCAGAACCCCTTCATCGGATACAGTTTTTAGCCATTCATTCAGATTTCCTTGATAAACTTCCATTTAGGTTAGTGTCAAATTCCATGTATGTCTTACCAAATATTAGTGCTGAAGAAGTGATGTCAGGCTTCTCAGCTTTTCTAAACATCTTCATGTTTTATCTGCTTTAGTCCATTAAATTGTGACTATTTAACTTCACATCACAGTGCTGGACTTCTGTTTTATTCTTAATAATGGTAGAGCTAAGCTATATTTTTCCTTTGTTTTAGTGATGCTGATTTAAAATATGCCACTTCACATTTAATTGCTTGTTTCTACATGTGTTCAGGAAGATACTAGGAGGAAACGTCTGATCTGTAATGCCAGGATGCGTTCTGGGGCTGGTGGGCTTTTTTGGGTAGAATTTTTGCCAGCTGATGGGTCCTACAGAACTTGTATTTTTATACAAGGTAGATTGATTGCTTCTGAGCCGTGGTGATTATTGGAGTCTGGTCTTGAAACTGTGTTTCAAAGTTTTATGGTACATATGCATATACGTACACACATATGTACATAAGTTATGTCAGGAAGACACGTTGAGACTGCCAATGGCAAGACAGTATCTTTTTCTTGTGACAGGTACCTTGCATTACAAATAGACACAAAACTTCATAATGAGCCTATGAATACAAACACATGATCTGCCCCTTGCACACATTGTGCTTTTTCAGTACTAACAGTAGCTAACCCACAGACAGCTGAAATTCTTTTTTGCCTTAGTTGCTAGTTTAGATATATATAATGCATATTTTCTAAAAAAAAGGTCAAAATTAAATCTCTAATACCAATAGTCTATCCAAAGCCACTGGATCAGCCATTTTAAAAATCAGTAAAAGCACTTTTTACAACTGCCTTTACCTCCATTTCTATCTCCAAATCACAGCTGCATTAAGAAAAATGGAGACTGTTTGGACAACACTTAATTACTTAATGGAATGGGTTGATATGGATGGAATAGGTGAAACAATAGTGGGAAAGAGTGTAAGTATCATTATAAAATAAAATAAATAGACACCCCACCCCCCGCCACACCCCCACACCCCCACCCCGAAACTGTCCAGAAGATGCATGAGAAGTTGTCATCAGTCATTTATTTTTTATTTTTCTTTCATATTTCTTTTTTCTAGAGTAGAGCTTGAACATTTCATTGCTACAAGTCAGGACAATAATGGAAGAGAATTCTGAAAATTGTTACTAGTCTCCAAATAGGTTATAAAAGAGCTAAAGATGTTTAAGGCCTCAAGGCTAACAATTACCTCCTCAGCAATGTAGTATATGAAAATGTCATAAAACCTTCTAAATATTAATGATTTAACTTCTGTCTCATCTTCTTCAGCTAAGTCTGAAAAGGATTCCTATGAACCTTATACATTGGGAAATGAAAACCCAGAAATTAAAAATGCCTGACTGAAGATTTACAGGACATCTGCAATACAGCTGGGAGCAACACACATCTCCTCTTGTTCCAATTCAAACATCTCATTGTAGGCAATGGTATAGGCAAGTTCAACAGAGTTGCCCAAATATAGGCTTCTCGTGTCCTTTGGGATTCTGTAGGATGTCTCAGCTCCAAGAAAGCTTGAGTCACCTATAGGTCTTAGGGAAGATCTAATCCCCATGTGGATGTCTTGGCTATCTGAGGGTGTTTTAGATGTCACTTGGTGTCTATTGTTTGGCAAAAAAAAAAAAAAAAAAAAAAAAAAGCGCTGTATGTGCCTGCCTGTGACCTAGGCTCTAGGCTCCAATGGAGATCCAGTCCCTAAAGCTGTTCAGGTCACCTTCAGGTAGACATTTGGTGCAGAATCTACCTACCCTGGCATGTGTCTGCTGACAGCTGAAATGCCTGAGGATGCCAGACACATCCATATGGAGATGGCAGATATGATATTGGATCTATAGGAGATCTGTGCTCTTCTGGAGCAACAGCTGGAGGCCAGCCAGCACAGCCTGCAGCACCTCCATGGGCAATGAAAATTCATGCTCTGGCACTGAACCTTTCATCTCCACTGGCCATACTCAAGCAGCACACACCTGCAAGCTGGTACCTAAAGTCACTTATGTTAATCGCAAACCAAATCCCATCATTCGTGTCAGATGCAGACAGTGGAAAATCATGACCCTGGCTCACTTGTAGTGTGGAATTAACAAAGGCCCAATATTAAGCTTGTTGAGAGAAAAAAAATGAATCTTGGATGACAGTGCTCCTTGGTGCTGTGTTTGGTTTGTGGAGTGGGGTTGTCTTCCTGGGATAATGTGGGTAATGACTTGTTCTGAGATGGATCTGCAAAGTCTTTCCCAGCTCCTTTTTCTATCAGCTAATACCTCAGGTTTAGTGTTTGTGCACTGAATTATATGGCACAGTTCCAAATTTCATAGCCTGCAGCAGTAAAACAACTCAAATCGAAGATTTCACTTCAGTGCACTTGTGTACTTTCTATTCCGGAACAGCTTTTGATGCAGCAAGAAGTGTGTACTCTGTAACTACAATCTTATTTACCAGAAGGGAGAATGTTCCATTTAGGCTTTACCTTGCCTTTTATTGGGCCTAGATAGGCAATCTCCTACTTTTCTTTGCCTATGTTTCTCTTCCCACAGAAAATCAAAACTGTTTTAAAAAACCTGATCTGCTAAACCCAGGTCAGCTTTATCCCCAGTAATGTTAAGTAAATGACACCACAGTTCAGTTCTGCTTGTTGCATTGAGTTCTGCCCAAAATTTCTGAGTAACATTGTGCTAGTCCTTGCACCTAGCTGATTGCTTAGACATTGGATGTTTGGTCTGTCCTCCATCATCTCCACAGTATCCCTCAATATATGTTAAGGAAAGCACCCCAGGTGCCCCTGACTGAGGAAACAAGGCAGATACATACGGTACGGGAGAACAGAGCTTTACTTCTCTCTCTGCTGCAGGGATCAGATGCCACACTGCTCAACAGGGACTCCTCAACCAACCATGACCGCATTGCTTGCTCTACCTTACATTCTGCTTTCCCCCCCTTTTCCCCTTGCAAATGAATAGCCCACTCCTGCATTACGGTTTTCCTATGGGCTCTGATTTATATGATAATCTTGGCTTTTGTGAGTGATTGCTGGTAAGCCAGTACCCTCATTTTAGTAGCTTTTATAATTTTTCAGTCACTGGAGTTCCTAATACTCATTTCATACCTTTTATGTTCTAGGTTGTCCATTATTGTTTTATTAGTTTAACTGCAGTTTGGCATGGGCCACTTGCTTTTCCCCTTCCACTGCTTACTGTGGTAAAAAATTTCTCATACTTTTACTTTGCAGGATTAACCTCAGGCCAGGTCTTGCCATTTGCATGCATGCTTTAACTTTATTTTTATATGCGTTGCAGTTTCTTTCTTTAGAAATAATTAGGGAGAAAATAAGTAAGGCAGAGGGAAATTATGCTATGTTTAACTGAGAAATCTACTGGCTTGTGAAAAGAATTGATAATAGCGCAAATTCACAAATTGGATTTAATTGCCAGAATGAATCAGAAGTTTCTGCTTCTGTTTCCTTAAGAAGGCTTTTTTCTCTTGTGTGAACCATTGCAAGTTGTTGAACTTTGCAGCTTCTGTGACAACACAGATGTTTCCTCTTCCTTCAGCCATCACACAGACACTTTATGCTGAGCATTGAGACCATTGATACCAGTCACCATGAGGCTTCTTGCTCGGGCTTCAGTTTGGTTTGCTGCCACTGAGATTTCACCCTATTTGATGCTAAGGTGTTGGGCTAGGAAGTTGTAAATCCAGCCCAGCTTGTTTATATGTGCCATGTTGCCTTCTGTTGAATGATAATAATTTAGGATTCTTACTGGTCCTGTTTGCATTAGTCTTTGTGAGCAAGCCCTTTGGGGATGACTTCCATGGCCGTAAGAAGGCATTGCAAAGACTTCATAGGTATCTAGAAGTTGGCCAGGACATGCCCAGAAGAGGCAATGAAGACAGAAAGCCCCGTCTTTCTGAGCCCTGGTTGAGGTGGCCAGTTTGAAACAGTGCATGGAATGTCTAGAGCCATATACGTGTTCTTTGCAGTTGATCTGTGCCTACTGAAGATATCCTCTAGCAACCTTTAAAGCTGAATGTGCCTGGGAACATCCATAGGCACTAAAGCCAACTGGCATGTGTTTTAATAAACTCTCAGCCTCCAAAGCAGAGTGGCTCCATACACATTGCATATTGGGAACAGTCCCTGGACTCCTCTAACTTGCAGACAGTGCTCTGGAGCTTTTGGGAAACTGCTAATAGTCACAGGCTAAAATTGCACCAGGGACTGTTCAAACAGCTTGGTAGTACAGTCCGTCACATTTCCATGACCAAGAACATTCCCCAGCTCTATCTAATTTACTAGTATAATCACTGCCTATACAGCTTGTGCAGTAAAGTTGGTCTCCTGCAGTACAAAGCACTCTAAGCATATGTATACGCCTGTGCCAAGGCATCATTGGAGATGGATCCATGAAATCCAGAGCCTGAGAGGTGCAGCATGGCCATTGAATGTGCTTGGACTCAGGTGAGGGTCTGATTTCATGTCTGACATGTAATGTAGGTACTGCTTTTACAGACTGGAAACAGGGAGTGAAAACTTTACCTTCGATACTGAACAGTAAACACTCATTAGTCGTAAATCTGGGACACATACTCAGCGTTGTATAGGAAATGGGAGATTTCTGTCAGCATCATGGAACACTTAAAAGGTATTAGGCTGTCATAATACTGCATATATTTTTTAAAACTTAGGCTCAAACTAGCAGGGAGAACTCTGGCAGGTTAGTGGTGAAGAAATAAGCTTGCTGAGTTGCATATGTTATTAAATAAAATGAAGTATCTGGTTATTATTTTGTCAGTGAGTCTTAGTCTGTTCAAAATATTGCAACTTCTGGGACTTGTGAATCCTAAATGGCTTGATTCTGAGTTATCAAAATAACATATTCATCCAGGTCTGTGGGAGTTAAAATGACATCAAAACCATTAAAGACATGCTAACTCAACTTCACTAGTGTAAAGGGAAACATATTTGTAATTGAGAGGAGACCTCCTGCAGAAAGGGTTAAATGGCCTCCACAAGGTTCTTATTCAATGGATTTAAATAGGATACAAGAAGAAGCAATAACAGGTGCTGTCGAGCTCAGTGACCTGTTAACAGTGGTTATTTAGCATGAAATTCACTGTGACCAACAGAGAGTAGCTTGTGAAAATACAGGTCACTTCAATTTATTGTGTCCAGCTTCTTTTTCCATCCATACAGCCCCCAGATACAATTTTTGCTGACAACAGTAAGTCCCCAAAAAAGCATTCCTGCAGACTTTCCTTGCCCTGCTGCCACCCACATAGCAACCTGCTGCATTCTGATGAAAACACTGAAACTTTGATTACAGTCATTGCTCAGTTTATACTACAATGATATCAATAGAAAGCAGGAACTGAAAGCAGGTTTACAACAGAGAAATTAGAAAATTGGTCTCTCCAAAACCTAAAAGGCATTAAAGGGATGGTGGAATTTTATAATCATGCAAAATTTTGGTTTTGCAGGATTTTTTGACTTCACAGAAAGGACAATAGAAAATTAAACTTTCTGAAATGCTCCATAAGAAGTCTGTTTGCAACCTTGTTAAGAAAACATCATGATGAGGATATCAAAATAACCAACTGTCACCCTTAAGGAAGAAGAATGGTTACAAACACAACTGCTACAAGATAGGCATTTTTTTTAACAGCACCACCATAATTTCAGTCATGTGAGCATGAATGTGTCCTTATTAAATAAAAAGTAACATAGGTTCAGAAAGATACCTAGGCATAAAAGATTTATAACAGATCCCGTGTTTCTCCCTTTCACATCTGTGTTTTGTCATTGCTGTTTGTTTGCTTTTGTCTCAGATTACATGACTGAGCTTAGGCACTTAACTGTTCTGAAATAGCAGTACAAGAGCTAGTAGTCCTCACCCAGGACCCACGAACACGCCCCCAGCCCCCTGCCAAGTGCTAAATCACCAGTGCAATCAATAGGAGCTGAATGTCTGTAAAAGTCTGCCAACAGCCTGCACAATGGGGCTGTTTCTTAGGGCTCATGAAGGTACCTGGTCATTTTGGGGTACTACTGAAATACAAAAGCATTCATAATACTTACTTAAACTGGAAATTAAACGTATTTTTGTGAGTTTCAGGTTCAGGGTGACTGCATTACCAGGAAATAGATCCACTGTTTTTCTCTTAACTGTGCTTAGCAGTCATACAATGACATACAGAACTCCAGCAAAGGACAATGATTCTGCACTTAGCAGGCTTCTCTTTCAAGAATTTTATATCCCCTGATCATAGATCAGCTCCTGCATGGAAAAGTAAAGTGGACGTCCCAGAGGATGACATTTTAACTATTGCTGTTACTGTTACCACCCGACATTGACAGCCCCAGAAGTCAGGATAACAGATTATCCTGCTTTGGTGCATTCAGCAGAGCAAAGGACAGTCACACTGGCAGACTGTGGACCAGGATGGAGCAGTCCTGGATCCCACCCAGCTCTGCCCCAAACTTTCTACCTGAGCATGGGCAAATTACTTAATTCTGTGATGCTTGTGAATATTCACAGACTTCTCTGCGCTGCTTTCCATCATGACTGTCTTGGTTCCCTGAGCTAGGACTCTCACCAGCAGCTTGCAGTAGGCTCAGCTCAGAGGGACTCTGCCATAAACCTGGCCACCATCAAACTCAGGAGGCAGGTGAAACAATCCCAGTTGAGAAGCCCAGGGACCTGGAAGAGAACATCTACATTTCTTTTTCAGTTGCTTGCTCAATAAGGGTCATGCTTTCATATATGCACATTTCTCAGAGCCGTCTGAGACATTCTAGATGCCAAGGAGCATCCAGAACAGCTGTGATTAGCAGGTGACACTAAAATGCTGTGCCCATGACAGAAAAATCCAGCTTCCACAGTTACTGACTGGAAGGGATATAATTTTCAGGGACTTCCTGATCTCATTCTTCAGGTCATGTTGGAAAGGCATATGGAGGGGACCAATAATAGCTGATCTCCTCTCTCAGAGGGATGCTGTTAGAGACTGTAAGTATATGTTGGCTAATCAGAGCTCAATCTGCATTGGTCTTGCCTTTCAGCTGATCTTCCTATCTCTACAACTCTACAGCTATCAGTCCTTCTTTACATACCAATTTATGTGACAAAATGCAATATCATAACACCAGTGTGCACAGCTTTGTCGGAGTTGTGAAATAGCAGCTCAGAAGGTGAATGGGCAATCAATCTTCACAACAGCTGGCAGAGAGCAAGAGCTGCAAAGACATGTTTTATGATTTTATCCTAGCTAGGAGCCTAGCTCTTCTGCTGCTGGCCTAGTACTTCCTGGACTCTGCTGTGTTATAACTTGAATTGTTTGCACAGGAATAGAGGCAACACAAAGGAGACACAAAGCCTAATATGCACAGCCATGGACTGCACAGGCTGGCCAAACAAGGCTGCCTCTTGGCTTTGATTTATAATGAGCAGAAATGCAGTGACCTGAGCAATTATCCATCTCTTTGACTGTGCTGTGTTCTTTATGCCACAGTGATTTTTTTGCTAGAAGAAACATAGTTATTTTTACATTGTCTTTTTTATATAGTCACAGTCTTGCAATCTCTGCTATGATGCGTTAAGCGGACAGCTGTGCCTTCTAGTGAAGCTGGCAACTATGACTTGCAAATATTTCTATCTACGCAGTTAAGCTGCACTCTTCAAGGCTGAGCAATGCAGATTTCTTGTGCTTCTTTCTACGGTTCCTACTGGGATTTGATGGAATTTAAGTAATCAGAGATATCCAAAGCAGAACTTAAGAGGACTGTGAGATTTTAAGATACTCCTAGATATCTTAGGATATTCATAGACCTGAGGGCCGAGGGTGCTTGTTCAGTATGTGGTACAGGACTCCTAATAGATAAATATTCTTCCTGTCCTTGCAGGAATGTGGAAGGGGGAAAGAAAAGGCAAAAAAAGCAAGCAGCATCAATATTCAAGCTTGCTCTTACTTTAGTTATGAATGTACAACCATTTATTCTAGACACTGTAGGCAATAGACAGACAAACCGAAGGTTAATACTTGATAATATTCTAAGCACACTTGTGTGCCCCCGAGCAGTGCTTGCACACATGGGAAATGCAAATCCTATCATCCAATTAAGCCATGCACTGTGTTAAGTCTCATCTCATTGATGTCAACAGTGATTATGCTCATTCATGCCCAGACTGAATTAGGTATGTAAAATCATAAGGTAAAACCTAGATGCCCTTACACAAGTAAGACTCCCACAGATAACAGCATGGCATTTACCTTAAAAGGTATCAATATTTGGCTTGTAGAAAAACAAAAGAGCTAAGTGATCCCTCACTCTTGAAATACAGGGTGATTTTCCACAGTTCCATGGTTTCGTCCTTTCCTCTTTTCACCATGTTTTGTAATGAAACTTCCCCTATTCCCTTATTGTTTATACACAGCTCCTCATTCACCCTTACTGATGGGGAGAGTTCCCTGGTAGTCAGCTTTGTGCTTCCTTTGCTTGGTTTCCCTACAGCACTTCCAGTAATCTTTAACATCTTACAAATGCAGCTGTGTAAAAAGATTCTCCACCAGAGCAGATATAGAAAGTAGTTTTAAAAGACATGAAAACAGGATCCCAAATATAAATAAGGGAACTCAAAAGGTTGGTTGGTTTTTTATTATTATTTTAACTACTAATATTGATAAATATAGAGCAAAAATATTTCAGTTCTCAAAGAAAAATTTTCCCAAAGATTTCAACCTCATCAGGAAGAAATAGCTGATTGGCATAGTCCATAACTATTTAACTGCTAATGAGCCTGCTCCTGTCAGGACTCCTCTGTGCCATTCTCTGTGTAAGCAGAAAATGTAGAAATCTTGCTTTTAAAAGCTGATATGATGATCTAGAGCAATACCTCAGCTTTCAGGCTTTAGCTAAAAGATGTTCTGAAAGAATTCAGGCTGCCCCAGAAACTTGTACCTATCAATTATAATTACATTGCATATTTGTTGACACTTCCTCAGGAGATCCTTTGCATTTGTTGAGCATTACAAACATTTATCATCTCAGATAGCAGCCGATGTCACATTGAAGTCTGAAGATTAAGCTGGCATCAGCGAAACTAATGTTCTTTTCTGAACTGTATGCAAATTGTGTGCAAAATAAACAAAAAAAATCTGTTTGGATGTCTGCATGGGGATGATATTGCTACCAAGCACTTCCATGTTTTTGCAAAAATTGTTCTGGCTCATTGATTTTCTTGGGATTCAGTATGACACATAAGCAGTTTTAGGAGGATCTTGATTTCTCTATGTTCCTGCCTGACTCCTCTTTGTAATCAAAGAAGGTTAAAGCAACTACATGAAGATGGCCAAAAAAAAGGCTATGCAAAGTGCTGGGTCTGTTTTCCTTGAACATACATGTATGCCCCCAAAAAAGGAGAAAGTAGCCTCTCCCCTCGTGTTAAGTGGATGACACCATGAAAATGAAATGCACAGACATATAAGTACAAAGAATAGTTGTCCCAGCATAAATTATTAATGGAACTGAGTAACTTTGTTACAGTTTTAAGAAAAACTTCGCCACGTCTAGATGAAATGGGATTAGTTTACTAATAGAAAGTGTTGATAAGCTTTTGAAAAATGAAGTGTTGATACTAATACAAAATGTTAAATTTACACATTTTGCTTTGATCATCAGAAAATACTGAGTTTTATCCCTGCACTGCAAAAATGTACAAAAGAAAAAAAGAAATAACCTAAGTGATTTGCTGAAGAAGAAACTCAGAAACCTGTAATGTTTATGAATATGGAACACTCACTCAGGTTTTTTTCATAAAAATTGGGGCAAGAATGAATTGGTTTTCTTACAGGTATCTTATAGGTAAATGAATGCATTTTGCCTCACTGAAGACAACAGAGAAAAAACCTGAAAAACTGCAAAAGCAATGCCTCCTAGGACCACAAGGATGATGTAACCACTGATGACTGATTCCAGAAGAAAGAAAATTAGTTACACACAGCTAAATATTCTTGCAATCACTTAGCCATTGCACAGATTTATTTAGAACTCTGATTATTGAAATATACATAAAACTAAGGGAAGGCTTTGATTTTATTTCTTTGCAAGCATGAACATTGGATCTCATTACAAGCAATTGCTTAATGCCCCAGTGCAAAAGTCTAAATAGGTACTCCAGTGTTTAATCAAAAAAAAAAAGGAATGATTGAATCCAATTTTACTTCTGAATTACAATGTATGTTACATATTGAACAAAACCCAGTTCTTTCTGAGAAAGTTTTAATCATGTATTTTGCAAATGTATACAAAATTGACAAAATATAAGAAATGAGCATTATATTGATAAATATTTGCCTATAATGATAGTAACCTAGTGTACCCAAACATACATTTATTTTACGATTGGATTCCAGTAAGAATTACTGTTGAATTCAACCAGTCTGAAGATATGGAAAAAAAAATTATGCAAAGCTGTTAGATAATACAAATATGTTCTTCTGTTTGTATGACCACCCACTTTCTCCCCACTCCCAAATCCTTTCTCTTAACATAATTGGGACTCACCTGGTAAGTAAAAACTTGGTTACCTCAGGGCTGTATCTGAACATTAAGCTTTGAGGATGTTCAGGTTCAGCATTGGTTTGGATGTCACTGCTTTCTGTTCAGACTAAGGAAGCTCTGGTAACAGAATTAATGCGAAGCATATTTGGCTCATTAGGTGAAAGCATGAATAAGGAATCTGTTATCAGTTAGCTGGTTTAATGAACTACTTCATATGTCAAGGAACTGAAGAGTTTTCTATATCTCTATCTGTACATCTCTATATCTACATACATATCTAGGGTCAGGGTCCTGAGTATTTTAAGTATGCCTTTTCTCATCTCTTCAGCCACCTTCTCAGAATTTCTACATATTTGAATTAACTCTACAACAGTAATTCTTTAGAATGCCAAAGGACATGAAGATGTTTGTTTTAAATGCTATGGAAGGAGTTAATTTTCAGTGGGAGCTTGAAAAAATGGCAGTCATTTCTGAAGACATAGGAGTCATTGACAAAACCCTAAAATACTGTTTTAATTCTAGGACATTTACATTTAACAAATGGGGAAATGCGATAACGACAGGCTGAGGCCATGAAGTCTACTGAACTGAAAGAAGTTCAGTAAAGGACTAACTGTTTTGAGGAGAAAGAGTTTCAGGGTGTGAAAACTGAATCTTTTTAATCATAAAAATAAAATTGGGTAAACTATATATAACCTCAATTCATCACGGCAAAACAACTATTTTTAGGAGGCATTGTCTCAAATGTCTCCTTTAGGTGGCAGAATACTTTCACAAGATATGTTGGAGCTGAACTAACACACCACACGGATCTGGGGCAGCAGGTAGGAATACGCAGTAGAATTGACTTGGTTGGTATAGTGTGCACAAGCAATGTTGCAGTGACTAAGAATGTAATAAATGAGTAAATAAAGCACAGTTTTCTGTCATTGTAATAGTGACCATGTTTTTTAAACTTCATTCATGGATTTTATGTCTACTCAAATACATTTCATGTATTTTTATTAATAAATTGAGATTGAGAAGAAACCTTATTTGGTTCTACAGCTACCTAATGGATTTTTACAGGGAAGATGAAGCCATACTTTTGGAGTTGCACAGTGATAGGCACAAGAGGCAATGCACAGAAACTGCATTTTTCATTAAGTAGAAGGGAAAAGAATCTTCACATAGACAGTACTCAGACACTGGAACAGTGCTGGCCGGAGAGATGTGTGAACTTCCATCTCTGGTGACTCTGGGCTGGTATAGACGGCCTGAAAATACAGTTTTCTTTTTCATCTTTTGTGGGTTTTCCAAAAGCAGTCAGTGGATTTCCAGGGGAAGACTGGAGATTGAAAACAACTGGAATAGAATGAAAGAGACTGGTCTTTCTGTTCTGTACCATAGCTTGTTCAACTGTAGCTGCTTTTCTGTAGATAACACAGCTATAAAAGGCTGATTTCTTTTGAAATAGTATATTTAATTTACTGTGAAGTATTTAGGAAACCAGTCCCTAAAGAGGATGCAGAAATTATCTTTTCTACCATCAATAATGCATGAATTCTAGAAAGTGACACCCAGGGGGACGTTATTTACAGCTTTATGTTTATTACTCCATAAGTGTTACAGCATTTCTGTCTTCAACAGCTTCTAGTGGTGGCAAGGGGCTTCATGAAGTCTAATTCAAAAATGCCTCCCCTGCTTTGCTCACTGTCTGCCGCTGTGAATAGAGCCTTGAGCAGCTGTGACCCTCCACAAGTTCTCCAGCTCTTGTTCAGACAAACTCCCCCCCCCCCCCCCCAGATGCTTTACCAGCTACTAAAAAGTATATGCATCACAGAAGAAATAGCTATGGTAAAATTTCTGAGTTTTATCATGTTTTGGTTAAATTTAAAATTTGTTTAAAATCTTCGTGGCTGCAAATTTTGCTTTAAATTTAATGATGAATATTTTCAGAAGGAGGGAAAGTGCTTTCCAGCTCTGTGTGTCATAGGATCCTAAGGGCATTTTTGTGCTGGATCCTTTAAAAAGGCTCATGGGAACTTGTTCATCCTGTTTGAACAGATTTCTGCAACTCATGCAAAATATGGCAATATTTGAAAATAAAGTCTGAATGGACAATTTTTTCCACTTTTCTCAAATAGGATCAAGATCTTACCTGTGGAAATCCCTCTTCTTCAGTTGACCATATCCATCAGCCTGACATTTCTGTTTAGTTCTTAGCCTATTACTGCTCCTTCCCTGCTCTTCCTCCCCATCATAAGAAGGGGCTTAGAAAGGTCCATATGCATTGGCCAAGAAATGCAGAACAACTCTGGAAACCAATGTGATCAATGTTACAGCAAGAGAGGCATAAACCTTTCTGGTATGTGTTTGAAAACTGGTACTAGCAAAGAAACCACTGATTTTTTGAACATGAAGTTTCCTGTCATGCTTGAAGGTGAATTTCTTTTGGTAGACAACCTGATTAAAAAGGAAGTGTCCTCTATTCTGTTCTGGAGAAACCACTTTTTTTTGCCAGTACAGTTCTTCATAAGTCAAGAGCTGATCCAGCATATTACAGATTAAGATGGATGATGGCACATCCTGATTAAAAATCTTTCTATGCAACAGTACAGTCTTCCCCATTCTGCTCGAGAGAGTAAAAATGATGCGCCAATCAGCTGCCAAGTGGAAGCATCATCAACCTGTGGAGGTCAGATCCACCTCTGAATATATTTGAAATATGCTGCAGAAAACAACTTTGGAGAATCTTACTGAAAGCCATAAGTCTTTCATAAAGCTCCAGCTAACACATGTCCTTTCTCTGCCCTTTTGTTTGACTGATAGACCTAGCTCAGTGTGATCTGAATGTTTAGTAGGTCTGCTCTAACACTCTGACAAAAAGACTCAAGGACTTTCTTGGTTTCATAGTATTCTATGCTCTAAAATGTGTGACATGTAATGAAACACAAATATTGGAGATCTAGATCTTAGATAAAACGTCAAACATTGTCATGTTGGATCTGCTGCTACAAAATACATTTTAATTTTATCTCTTTTTTTTTTTCTTTCTTTTTCTTCTCCTTGGTAATTTTCAGTTAACCTTGTTTAGCTCATAGCTGCAGATTTTATAGTCCTGAGTTACCTGATCTTGCATTTGTTAACATAAGACTTGATCCAATTTCTATTGCACTATTGCTCTAGATCATTGTATTTTATGTAATTCTCAATTTAACTGTATTGATAATGTCTCTTAGGTTGACCTCCTCTGCAAATACTCTCTTCTATTTACTAAATTATAAATGAAGATGTTGTGGAGGTGCTCCACAGTGTTGTTGATTTTGTGTTCAGACTCCCCTTAGCCTGATGCTTCAACATGATACATTATCACTTTCCTTTTTCTTGGGAGTTCTAACATTTAGCTCTCCCTGCTTTCCAGCTTAGCTAATTCTTGTGATACTACATTAAATGCTTTTTTACTGAATTTTCAGCTACCCCAAATGATACGTACAGTTTTATGAATATTTGAGATTTCCTCTGTAAGTTCCTTAGAAATTCTGAAACGGCTCTGTTCTGTACAAGTGCAGAATATCAGTGTGGGTCTTTTTTGTCACCTAGCTTAAGATGCTGGGATCTCCCTATAGTCAATAAATCGGTAGTGGATATGAATCAAATGACCAAATCCTACTTCAGGACTAGACAAATAGATCTCTGCTTCTGTCAGAGGAGCCTGTGTTGGTTTAGGTGCGTATTGTTAGAGATTCAAATTTCATCTGATGCCTCCCATCACAGCTTCCCGAAGAATAAAATTTAAGATTTATGGAGTATTTCATATTTTAAATCAGATCTAAATGTTATTGCTAAAAGCAAACCAACTCACATTCCACCAGCCCACAACCTACGCATTGTATAGACCACTTATTAAACTGTTTTTTCCCTTGCTTTTTTGTTCAGTCACTGGTGGTTTAGACTGTAGGAGTATTAGATTGCAACAGTTTATCTTTAAACATTGGGTAGATTGAGAGAAGGAACAGTATCTGCTTGATTCTGTTAGCAGCATTTGGTGTTAGGTATTCTGGGTGTTGTAGAGAGGTTGCTTGCATAAATTAGATTGTTAATACTTCAAGGGTATACAAGCATTTATAATTCTTTTTTCAGAGATCAACAGACAGATATAATCCCCACAACAGCTGTGCCTGCCAGTGGATTTCCTAAAATAGGGTGAATAGTGTTTATAGTGTCCAAGCTGAGAGAGAGAGAGGGACTGAGTGATGAAGGCCCCAAGGAAATGGTAGCAAAGAGAGACTTCAGGCTCAGGATGCTGTTGAATGCTTATCTCAAAATTTTATCTAGCAAAAATATTTGTGCTTTTCTTAGGAGTGCTGTGTGGGCTTTTCATTCGGGGAGAACTATTCCATGCCTCTCTGTGTTCAAACAAGTGAGGTGCTCTCTCCCCTTTAGCATCTTACTATAAGCCATTTGGGGCAGGTGATAATGAAAAAGAGCGCCAGAGAAAGAAGGCCCACCATGCATTTGTGTAGCCAGAAATGGTTTCCCTGATGCTCATGCAACCAAAAACAGGACTATGGGTACAAATCCTCTGGACTGTGCCAGGCAATATAAACTGTGGGATGTGCTCTTTACGGTCAGAGAAACCCATAAGCTGATGATCTTCCTCCAGCAGCACCTTTCTTCTATGATGTTGCCCCAGAGACTTAACAAGTGTCTTCTCCTACCTGTGGGCTGTAGCCCCACTCTCCTGTGAACATTTTTAAAGCCCCATCAAGTGGGTTAATGATGTCAGTGATGAAGATGTGAGTCGCTTTCTTGGTCAGTGGATTCCACCTCTTCTCTGCAGTGAAGTGCTTGCTTCAAGGTCCTTAAAGAAGTGAAACTCCTACTCTCCTCCAGATGAATGTCTGAGGTCCAGCTAGGACCACAGCTATGTTAAGTTCTGGAGGACGTTCTGTAACCTTTACTCTGACAAGATTTTTGGACCTTCAGTTGCTAGGAGTGACCAGGGTCCTTGCCTTTGGTTACTCTGCTCTGTCAAAGAAGCAGAAACATTCTAAAAGCGGCACTTATGTCTGAAAAGGATTTACAGCAGAAATAGCTCCTATTTTGTTCTAATGCTCTCAGTCTCGGTGAAAACAAGACATTTGAGAAATAACAGACTAGAAGAAAGCAGGCGTGTGCCAAACACCAGCTGAATCTGCTCCCTGAGAAAGTCACAGAGGCAGGAGAACTACCACTTGTGCTGTCTCCCTCTGGGCATCTTGAAATAAAGAGCTGGAAGCAGTCCCCAGGTACCTGTAGGTAATGGAGAAATTGTCATTGTTTGAAAAATAAAACTATTAGGAACTGTAGAAAAGTGGGGGGATGCACACTGAAAAGAAAATGTTCTTTGCGTAACATACAAGCTTCACCTGCTTTCTGCAGTCTGCTGAAATCTGACAGCCAGAAGTATTGCTAAATGAAAAGGACATGTGTCAGCTTTGGGTTGAAGTTTAGGACTATCCTTTATGTTGTAACTACTATGTCATGAGGATTTTATACCTGATTGCAAGGATTTCCAGGCTTGGAGTCTGCAAATCTCCCAAGACATGATTAATTAATTGCCATGTAATGAAAAAAATCTTTGTGGTAGGCAAAAACCTCTCCTGAGCAAGTCTGAGTGTCTCAATTCTGACGTATGACCATGTTGGAGGCTGAAATTTATTTAATGTTAAGTCTTTATTAATAAAGCTGTCCTACCTGAATAATACAGGTCTCCAGTTTGCATCATAAGATTCAAAACTGCAGCACATTAAACCAACGTTCACTTATGGCTCACAGTTACGTCGAATGTGATTTCCATGTGACGTACTGCTGTTTTATGATACTGATCCGCGATAAAAAATCTCCAAGTGCTTCCTAACCCCAAGGTTAAAAGCTGCTCTTTTATAAAACATGAATTCCACCACACTTCTCTCATCTCTTTAAGGAACCAGTGCAACAAATCGACACGCAGACACTTGAACAATTTACAGAAGAAAACCTGTTAGACTAATCCTGTCAATGATTTTGGTGGAGGATAGAAGCTTTATTTTTTGATCTCAAATATTTATTAAAATTATTACATTTCTTTTGCCTGCCATCTGAAAAGTGAAGGAGAACTTTTGGTTGTTTTTTGTTTCTGGTATATGTAATTGTAATTCTCTGTGTAGCATCATTTTTCATGTTTAATAAGAACATGGCATTTGGTATTTGGGACCAGGAAAGTACTGCATGGGATAAGCATCTCAAAGCAATTATTAATCTTTTGGTCTTTCTTCAGTAAGACATTTGAAAATGTTCAGAAGCTGTTCACTTCAAATGGCATCCTGAATCAGGATCCAAGTCAGTCACTATTGTCTTCGGGTTTATGTACAAACATATCTAACATTAGAGTTAGGCTAAAGGCATCCTAGGTAAAATGCTGTGTCACTGCAATTGCACCAGTGATGAATCTTATTTTGATGTTGCAATTATCTAACGAAATGTAAAGTTTAGGCTTTCCACTTTCCAGTAAGTGTTATGAAAACCTTTCGTTTAGAATTATATAGTAAGAACACAGAATGCCTCACAGATGAGAAAAAATTGATAGGTTAGTCAAATCCAGAGCTGACTGAAAGAAACTAGAAAACAAGCTGCTTTAGCAATCAAGAAAATTCTGAATGCAACCAACTGTTGATAAATGCAAAGTAGTGAATAATATAGGAATAAAATAGAAGTAGTTATATACTAAATTGATATGAAAATTCAGTAGAAATCCTTGTTTTACTTTCAATCTCAGGTCCAGGACAAAAACCCAAACCCAAAATAAAAAAAAAAAAAAATGAAAACAGAGAATGAGGATATCATAAACTCTCTATGTAACAAGTGACCTAATCTTGAACGGAATATGTTGTTCCTCGTTTCACCTTAATGAAGGTATTGGAACACAGCTATATGACCTGAGAAGTGCCAACAAGGGTCCATTAACCTGGAATAACTAACAAACTAAAGAAGTGAAAACAACAGGGTTGTTTAGAACGGAAGAGAAATAAGTAAATTAAGTCAAAAGAAAAAAGTGTACATATATTGAAATATCTGGAAAAAGTCAGACAAGAAATTCTGTTCTCAAATGAATGTGAGGATGTTAAAGGAAGTTGAAATGTGACAAAGTAAAAATTGTAAAGAAGGAATAAGTGCATTTTCCTCCTGTAATTATCTGACAGAACTCTTTGCTTCAGGAAGCAATGGCAGGCTGGAAGTGAAGAGGTTTTAGAAAAGGACTGGTAATAATTCTGGCTATGAAAATCATAATTCATTACATTTACAGCAAAGACTGAGAGGGATGTAAATCTCTTGCTTCCAGCCTTGACCTAATCTGTGAATCGTATTCTGATTTCTAGGTTACTATGCTATAAACTCAGCTACTGCAAGTTCTTACAACCTTCCCCAAACTTATCCAGCTGGAAACAAGATACCAGAGCAATGCAATCTAACTGCAACTCAGTATGGCATTTCTGGTGCTTTTAATACCAGTCACATTTAGTGAATCTGAAAACTAAATCTAGGCTATTTCCTTATTAGTAGGCTTTTTCACTGCGGTTCTCAGCAATTTTTTTTCACCAAGTTTATGACCATTTAGATAGTATAGTATCCCAGAGTCCCTGTCTGGTTTCTGAAGTGTTCAATCTGTTTTAGCAAAGCCAACAATCACATTTTGGGGCCATGATAGATTTTGGTTGTCTATTTAGCAGTGCCCATTTTGTTACTACCAGAAGACACACAACAAAGTCTTTCTAACTGACAGCTTGTGGTCATACCCAGACATTTCAGTTTTAATCCAGAGAAGAATTCTGGGAGTAGCACACAAGCAGGAGCTAACAACGTCTTCCTATGGGTCCTGGGCATTGCTGGGAAACAAAACTGAGGTGGACTTGCACTCAGATGATACACGATCCTAGATGATCAAACCATGTGAGCTTCAGCCGGTCCTCCTAGCTCACTTCTGCACACACCTGAGTATTTGCAAATGCTAACTCTTGTATATCCCCATTGTCTGAAATGGGGAGTTGCACCTCAAATATTAAAAAGCTTATGCATTTATAACAGGGGCCACATTACTTCCCATTAGGAGCTCTGTGTCAAGGATGTTATTTTCATTTAAAATCTGCTCTACATCATCTACATCCAACCTGCAGCTGTTCAAAACTAAAAGTTTGCGTTATAGCTCAGGATATATAGTGAATTCTATTATAAGTCACAAAAATATATGACTTGTTCCTTTGAGCACATTAAATTTTAACACAGCAAAAGCCAGTATAAGTAGAATGACATATATATAATGAGAATGTTTTTCTAGGGGGGTTTGATGGACTGTGCTCTTTCAGCAGTCAAGTGTGTTTGGCAAAATATTTTTTTGAGCCCCTTCCCACCAATAAACAAAACCTGTATTAAAAGTTTTCTTCTAGTATGAAACTAATTAAAATCTATATCCTTGTAATCTTAATGTCTTGTAAAATTAACAGATTGGATGTTTTGGTCAGCATTGTCCTTGATGAAGACAACCTCATCTGAGACAATCTCTGCTTGTGAAACACTATAGTACTTCATAGGAATCCCGTAACCATGGTGAATTATACAAAATGTAATTTGGCCATTGTCCTTGATGTGTTGATTTCATAGAAAATAAAGGGATCATGAAAGGGGAATCAGCATCATGGTGCTGCAACACAATTTCTGTCCCTTTCCTAGCTTTCAGAACTATGTGAAGTGTGAAAGAAGTCACATTAAAAATATTGGAACACATGCACATGGAGAAAGTAATAATATTCTTGGCTGGAAGTTCTAGAATTCAGACTTTTAACCCATAGAGTTGCTCTCGTTATGAAAAATTGTGTCATAAATGCAGTATGTTATGTCTGACTGCCAATTCCCTTGTGGAGTGAGGGAACCAGAACAATATTCAAGAATTTATACCATATACCAAAAATCTGTAACCTGGAGCAGGTAAGCTTGCCAGTTGCAAATGACTGAGGAAAAAACATGATGAAAAATGTTAATATTCCGTGACCTGATGATTTTGTGGGTTTTGTAGAAAGTTCCTACATACTAGCTAATGACCATCAGGGTCATAGGTCCTCTTTTTAGCTATGTGCAAGGCTAAAGCTGATCTTTTCCAGGTCTATTAATAGACATCAAGATTTTGTGTCCTTGGTAATTTTTGCACAAGTTTTATTATTCTACTTCGTATTATAGGTCAGTCCACTCCTTCTGCCTGGAACACTGTGCTGGCATTCAGGTACACTTGAGATGCTGCAATGTCTTTGCTTTCAGCTGCCCTCTCTAAAACACCTTGCAAGTGACTATTACCTGATAATTCAGCCTCCAACCTCAGGCTCTTTCCTCCTTACGTGATAAATTATGACGTCTGGTAAATGCTGCAACCAAACACATTTCCATGAAGCAGTGGCTATTTTAAACTACTTTGGCTTCTTGTTGTGGAGATGGCCACTCAAAAAACCATCTATTTGTGCTATGCTTTGTCTTTAGATATTTTGGAGTGATCAGTGTGCCACTTTACAGACTGTGGCAAATACGAATGTGTATATGCCTGTACTCCTCTTGAACCAGATTTACTATACTGTAAGTATGACCCTGATTGCCTTTAGTGTATCACTGAGACCTTCACTTGGCTTTTGGTGTTGCAAATAATATCAGTGAATGGATGGTCCATTCTATATCAAGACTTTTCCAGCACACAGGTCTACCTCAATAGCTCTTATTTTAGGGAACATTTCAGCTCAGGGGCTTTTGCAGTGCATTTTCAGCCTTTAGGACCTGAACGGCACCTCACTGATACTTTAACTCATGGCATCTGCTGAACAGCCATAAAATGGAAACATAAAATGTTGTTTCTGAATTGGTGGTCAAACAGCAGTGCACTCCTTCTGTCTTGCAGATCCAAGTCAGCAGGTGGACTGAAGACCCTTCAAGCCTGTGCGCTGCAAGGGCCTGGACTCAATATCTGCATTCAGCACCTTCAGGCAACCCTTCATTCGCTTATGAAATAATTAAAGAACAAATTCTTTTTGTCATTCTCTTCCATTACCAGCCTTTCAATTTGTTTGTTTGGTTGGTTTTTAAATGAATGAAAATTGTGTTTACCTTATGTTTTGGAAAATACCAATCCATATTTACCCACCAGCACAGGGAATTAGCAGCCTTACTTCAATTGGAGTAGAGTTGAATTAAACAATCATTGATCCAGATGGTTGACTTACAACAGAAATTAATAAGAACACTTCCCAGAATCAAATTATTCCCCGATAAGACTGTTCAGTCAATAAACGACTCTTGCAATATCATTCTCTAATGACATAAACATAGCATTCACTTTTCCTTAATCCCCTACATGTCAGCCCATAACAAACAATCTTACACAGAGATAAGCGTAATGTGTTTCACTTAAGGGTTTAAAATGATGCTTCTTTGAAGTGGAGGTCTAGTCTGACAAATCAACTTGCAAAAATGACAACATAGGTTTTAATGAGATGACTCAATGAGTTCCAGATTAAGCGTGTTCATTGCACTGCTAACTAAATGACTTCCCTGTCCAAGTGTGATGCATCACAACTCACACAATGGTTCCTTATGCAATGTTGCTGCTGGAGATGGCCAGCTAGTTGTGAGAGTTTTCTTATACAGAAAGGTTTCTTGTTATGGTTCAGGAGCATATGTATGAACTTCGCTTTTGACTCCTGCTGAAGACTATCCCTACAGGACCTAGCTATAAATTTTCCCAGCCATTCTCTCCTTTGCTGTTGGTTAGAAAATGTCACATGTCTTAACCAAATGCATCGATAGGCTTCTGGATTCAGGTGACTTCTGATTCTCATACAGTGCTAGGTTCATTAAAGTAGAGATAACCTCAATGTTGCAGTAGGTCTTGCCATCAAATCAGAGTAATCCTAAATCAGAATGACAGCAGGATCTGCACCTGAAAAGAGATCCAGAAAATAAAGGGCTGGTCTGACATTTATCTTTTTAAAATTTGTGTTAAACACAATTGTCTTATTAATGTAAGTGTAGTAGGATCTAGGCAATGTGTCTTCCTTTTTTTTCAAAGGTCCATAATGATCAAGTAAATAATTGTTTCCATGACAATTGAGCCAGACAAGACTCTAACTCATTCTCTTAGAGCTGCAGTGATACCAAATTCAAGACTATTGAAAACCACTTGTTTTAATAAAGATGATATGATTTTGAATATACACTGAAAACAGATTTGTGAGCTGCATTTCTAGCCTGCTTTGTTACTTTTTGCCATGTTTAAGATTTGTTTCCTTAAATACTGTGTAACCACAGCACAGAGGCTGCATCTGCTCTCTGCCTTAAGTAAATCTTCTTCATTTGTGTTGTATATTTTCTGTTGCTTCATTTTGACATTTCCTTTCATATACTAGCAACTGTTCCTTATATTCAATTTTCCTTGCACATGGTCTAAATCTCTTTGTAGGTATTTGTGGACCAATTTATTGGTTAGTGAAACTCTAGTCTTCATGATTTCACTCTAATACATCACTGTTTATTGATCCTGTATTTTAAAGTGCTGGCAGTTCAGATTCTACAGCTGGTACTCACTGCGGGAATGTGGCTTAAACCACAGTACTGAAGCTTTTTGAATGCTAGTCAGCTATGTTTATGCATCCTCCATCAAAATCTAAATTATGAATACCTGAAGAATACAGCCTTGCTAACACTCACTTAATAATTTGTTTTCTATAAGATAACTTTTTTGCTGAGTTAGGAGAAGGATGCCCAGTTTAACGTTAAAGAGCTAATTTGGAGTGCTGAGAAGAGTAACTAATAATCACTGTAAAGGAGAACATGGAAAGGGCATATACAAGATATTGAAATGGATTTAACTTTAAATAAAAACTTCAATTTAAGTAAAAGAATTAAACATATTCTTGTTTATAAAAACAAGAGAGATCTTTTTAATTTATTTCATTCTGGATTCCTTTTGAAGGGGGAAAAAATGATTCCACTGTTTTCAAGATTTCTTTATTATAAAAGAGAATACTTAGTCAAAGGACGGTCCTATGCTATTGACCTTGTAGGAGAAAGAGAACAGGTTTATGTCATTTGACCATAAGATAGAACTCTACTGATTTAAGTTGTTGGAAAGAGAAATTCTATTACCCAAAAACATGTAGAATATAATAAAAATTATATCTTTAAAAGAAATATTCTGTGTTATGCACTCAGAGATCTGTATTATTTGAATTTTACAGTGCTATGAGCTGACAAATGGAACCCATTGCAAAACCAAGAGGGTGATGAGATCAAAGTTAGGAAGAATGGTCAATGGTTAAGAATAGTCAATTCTTAACAGAATTTGAGCATAAGAAGTTCGTATCTGGAATGATTTAGGTATCTTTAGCAGAGATTTTTTTTGTAGAGAATGAAAAAGCCATTGTTGTCTCAAAAATACAAAAAGAACTGTCATAATACATTTAGAACAATTTCTTCACGTATTTTCTGAAAAAAAAATCTTCTTGTATCCACATGTGATGCTCAACTGTTATTCCAACTTCACATTATTTTATTCATAGCCATCTTATGGGAAGGTGCTAAAAACTGAATCAGAGAAAGAGAAGCTTTTACCTACCTACCTTGCTTATTGTCTTTGTTGGCCATATCAGTGCTTATATTGTGCTGCAATGTGGAAAAGTACTTTCTGAGCAGACTGCACAACAGGCAGAGGTGAAAACAGAAGTTTTGTACTTATAAATTTCGAGCAAGCATGACTTGGAGAACTGATGTGTTTCCCCAATTCTTGATTTATTGAAGATACACAGGCTTCTCATACTAAGACAAAGATTTTTTTAGTTAGCAAGTTACAGCTTACAAGGGAGGAAAGGTCTCTCCAATTCTTAAATACTTAGATTGAAGAGGAAGAATCTGAAGAAGAACTTACTGATTTTTGCAGTAACCTTTTTTAGTTTTGTTCTGACATATCTTCTTTAACTTTGAAGGTTAACGCAAGGGAGATCAGTTACCCTTTTCCTAGACACAGACGGTCACTTTCAGAACCTTGACACTATGAAAAATTACTTTAATTCAGACATTTTATTTGGGTAAGACATAGATTGGAGAACTGAAACCAACTCCTGCCTGTACAGCTACCCTGCAAAGAAAAGGAAGCAAGTACCAACTACACATAAAGCAGTTGTTCACTTGTCCAAAAATACTTCAAAAATTATGCTTGAAACTCACAGCTGACCATGAGATGACATTTAATATCCCAATACAAAATACATTTGAGCATTTGACTCAAAGCCCCTCTAGTCAATACAGACAGCTTGTCAAATTAAGCAGGGAAGTTCAGAACACTATTTTCTTATCATAAAGCATGCGCTATTACTTACATTTTGTGTGATGAAACACACCTGATACACCATTAATACCATTTATTCAGTCTGTGTTTACTAGAAGAGAAGCCTAGACAGCTATGACAGACAAGGTTATCAGCACTGGAGACACATTAGTTAAGATGAGATTAAACCCTTTTTTACTGCAATATGGTAGATGATTGCTGTGTTTGTACCTACACTGCAAATGTAATAATAAACATAGGGAGGGAAATCAATATAAAAACAAAGTTAATGATGAATATTAGACAGGTTAAATAGTAATTGAATAAAGTTATCCAACTATTTTGCTAATACAGGAGACCTCTAAATTCTGCTTGGCTTTTTTTTTTCTTACGTCAGTGGTGCTTTTGTAACATCACTTAAGATATTAGCTCAGGATTTAATAATCTCCTTGCTATGATTTCTGATAGATATTATAAAGGGTGAAAATGACAGAACCTAGCTTCAATCTGCAATAAACTGAGTCTCATGCATACCTGTGGCCATCATATACATTGAATTACATCATCTACACTTTAGTTTTTCCTTTACCTCTGCCTTGTATAGGTTTGATGGGGTTGTAGGTTGGTTGGTTTTTTGGTTTTTTTTTCTTTTCTTCTGCCGCTAAATAGTTACAGGAAAACAAAGACTTAATTGGACACTATTTAGACAAGAATCAGTCCATTGGAAGCTTACCGCAGAGTGAATGCTTGTTTTCTTGGTTGTTTTTTTTTTTTTTTTTCCTGCTGAAACGTATTAGTTAATAGCCTATTTCATAAAAAATACTACAATTCAAAGGTGGCTCCCACATCTTCAAGGCAATAAAATCAAGAGGGGAATCTACAGAGGAATACCTGAACGCATTTCTTTCTTTTCCATGCCATTTTGGCAAGATTTCTCGAGTCCCACAACAAACCTTACATTTCAACTAACAAATTTGACGTTTGTCAATTATTACCAAAAAGGAGAGGAAGAATGAGTGGTGACAGCATTCAAAATGATGAAATCATTGACGTTTTCCATGATTAATACTAACACGGTAACTACTGAATTTGCAGGTGTCAGCAGCATATCTGCCAGTGCTGAGGCAGCTACTTTTCTTAAATCTTTCAGCTTTCATTAACTGCTGTGGTGGGTTGACCTTGGCCAGCTGCCAGCTGCCCACCCAGCTGCTCAATCCCTTCCCTGCTCAACAAGACCAGGAGAAAAAAGGACGGAAAAGCTCATGGGTCAATATATAGAGACATCGCTCAACAGCTACCATCCTGGGCAAACCAGGCCTGATGTGGGGATAATTTAATGTATTGTCTACAAAAACAGAGCTGGATGGTGAGAAACAAAGACAAAACCTATACACCTCCTGACTCTTCGCATTCCCAGGTGCTTCCCTTGGCTCCCGTCTCCCCTGGAGGCCGGGTTGGTGTGGGCCGTGCGCCAGCCCGTGTGAGCCCCTCAGCCCCGCTCCCGCCTCCTGCCCCGTCTCCCTGCGCCAGCGCGGGCCCTGCCCCGGGCTGCAGCCCTTCAGGGACCCCCTGCTCCCGCCGGGGCTCGCCAGGGCCGCAGCTCCTGCAGGAAAGAGCCCCCAGCTGCGGCCTGGGGCCCTCCCCGGGCTGCGGGCTGGGGCTCTGCCCCGGCGGGGGCTCGCCAGGGCTGCAGGGGAGCCCTGCTCCGGGCCTGCGGCACCTCCTGCCCTCCTCCTGCTGCGGCCTGGGGCTGCCTCTGCTGCTGCTCCCCCCTCGGCTGCCTCCTCCTCTGCCTGGGCCGCCTCTGGCCCTTGCCCAAACCTGTTTCCCCCTCCCCGGCGCCCCCGGCTCGGCTGAGGGGCTCAGCTGTGCCCTGCGGGGGCCCATTTGGCCCAGCCCGGGGCAGCCCCGGCCCCCCCCCGCAGAGTCCACCCCAGTGCTCTGCCACCAGTGCCAGGGCACAGCAACCAGATAGAACCATCCCGAGAACAAAAGGCACAAGTTGCTCATTTCCTATGGAGTTACCATTTCATTGGTGCCATTCCTAGATAATGTGTGTTGTGCACCATCCCCAGGCTGTAATGCTGCAAGAGAAACAGGACTCAGGCCTGACAATGCCTGCAGGACAGACAGAGGTTCTCAGAAAAAAACCCAAATCTGTGTCCTTTCTTAACTGGAAGAAAGGAGGTGCCGGATGGAAAGTGATCAGCGTGTCTGTCTGAGTCTGCATGCAAATTAAACTTTCACTATGTATTTAAGGTCAGCTTAATTATTTCCTGAACTCAAAATAATAATAAAAAAAGAGTAATCATTTCATGAAGAGAAGGGGATGATGATAAAATCAAACAGAAAAAGGAAGGCTACGGAGGGTGGAAGCAAGGTCAGGTAGCCTGGGAGGGATACAGAGAAATTGTCCGAGCAGCCAAGGACCAGCTTAGGAAAGGTAAAGCCCTGATAGAATTAAAGCTAGCCAGGCATGTCAAGGGCAACAAGAAGAGCTTCTATAGGTACCATGATAGTAAAAGGAAGACTGGGGAAAAATGGGCTGTCTCTGGAAGGAACTGGGTGACCTGGATACCCCTAATCTGGAGAAGGCAGTGGTACTCTGACTTTTTTGCCTTGGTCACCAGCAGGTATTCCAGCCACACTGCCCAAGTCATAGTAAATAAAGACAGGGATTGAGAGAATGAAGAACTGCCCACTGATGGAGAAGACCAGGTTCAAGAATATCTGAGGAAACTAAAGGTACACAAGTCCATGGGACCTGATCAGATGCATCCGCAGGTCCTGAAGGAACTGGTGGCTGAAGTGGCTAAGCCACTATCCATCATCTTTAAGAAGCTGTGGCAATTCAGTGAAGTTCCCACAGAATGGAAAAGGGGAAACTTAACACTCATTTTTAAAAAAGGAAAAAGGAAGAACTGGGGAACTACAGGCCAGTCAGTCTCACCTCTGCCCAACAAAATCATGTAGCAGATCTTCCTGGAAACTGTGCTAAGGCACATGGAGAATAAGGAGGTAATTGGTGAAAGCCTGCATTGCTTCACTAAGGACAAATCATGCCTGACTAATTTGATGGCCTTCTACAACAGGGTTTCAGGGCTGGCAGATGAGGGAAGAGCAACTGGTATAATTTACCTGGACTTGTGTAAAGCATTTGACACTGTCACACACGATATCCTCGTCTCTAAACTGGAGAGACATGGATTAGATGGATGGACCACTTGGTGAATAAGGATCTGGCTGGATGGTCACACTCAAAGAGCTGCGGTCAATGAGTCAAGGTCCAGCTGGAGTCTGGGGATGAGTGGTGTTCCTCAGGGGTCTGTACTGGGATCAGTGCTGTTTAACATCTTTGCCAGTAACATGGACAGTGGGATTGAGTGCATCCTTGGCAAGTTTTCTGATGACACCAAGGTGAGTACTGCAGTTGACATGCCTGAGGGATGGGATGCCATCCAGAGGGACCTGGACAGGCTTGAGGGGTGGGCCTGTGTGAACCTCATGAAGTTCAATGAGACCAGATGCAAGGTCCCGCATGTGGGTTGGATCAGTTCCCAGGATCAATACAGGCTGGGTGGAGAATGGATTGAGAGCTGCCCTGAGGAGAAGGACTTGTGGGTGCTGGTGGACCAAAAGCTCAACATGGCCCAACAACGTGCACTTGAAGCCCAGAAAGCCAACTGTGTCCTGTGCTGCATCAAAAGAAGCGTGACCACCAACCTGAAGGTGATCCTCTCCCTCTACTCTGCTTTTGCAAGATCCCACCTGGAGCACTGTGCTCAGCTCTGGGGCCCCCAACATAAGAAGGAGATGGAGCTGTTGGAACGAGTCCAGAGGAGGGCCATGAAGATGATCTGCTATGAAGACAGGCAGAGAGAGTTGGGGTTGTTCAGCCCAGAGAAGGGAAGGTTCTGGAGAAACCTTATTGCAGACTTTCAGTACTTGAAGGGGTCTTATAAGAAAGATGGGGACAGACTTTTTACAAGGGCCTGTAGTGATAGGACAAGGGGGGAGGGTTTTAAGCTGAAAGAGGGTAGATTTAGATTAGACATGAGGAAGAAATTTTTTACTGTGAGGGTGGTGAGGCACTGGACCAGGTTGCCCAGAGAAGCTGTGGATGCCCCGTCCGTGAAAGTGTTCACGGCCAGGTTGGACGGGGCTTTGAGCAACCTGACCTAGTGGAAAATGTCCCTGCCCATGGCAGGGGGCTGGGAACTAGATGATCTTTAAAGTCCCTTCCAACCCAAATAATTCCATGATTCTATGATAAAGGGAATCAGCTGGTTTGAATGGGTTTTTGTTGGTTGGTTTGTGGGGTTTTTTTGTATGCTATTCTTTTGAATGAGAAAGGAAACTCAAGCTTACAGTACACCCAGTAGGAACATTTTGCACCTCCATTGTCTTTATTCCCACATCGATTTTGAACCTCAAATGGCAATCAAACCAGTTTCTTTCACATAAAATAAGCTCCTATCAATTGCATGAGACTGCAATCATAGGTTTACAACAGCATCTCTTTCTGTGAATATGTAGCACTACATTTTCTGTAAGGTTTTAACTAAGCTTGGCCAGTTAGCTCTGGAAACCCACTTTGCCTGTTCCTCTTCTCTAGTTGTGTCTTTTCTTGTGTCTTGTCTGAAACCATATATCTTTAATGACCAGTCCTACATTTGACAGCAGGCTGAAATCAAACTGCAATCTCAGTAGTGCTGCATAAAAAGAAAGCATTTTACAATTTCATATCCAAAGTAATCCTGAGCTGTTTGGACACAAGTGTCCTGAGACTGTATGAGACACCCTGAGGTCTTCTAGGGCTGCCCTTGGACACCTGCCATCTGAACAGCAATCTGTTTTCTGAACAGATTTCAAAAGAAACTGCAAAACTATCTTTTTAGTCCAATAATGTCTGCCTAACCACCATGGCCCATTACTGCACATCATATTTCCTATAGCCTGTTGCACTGAGATTTCTTAGCTATAATTCCTTTCTAACCTTGTCTTTCTTGCATTGAGACTGTTGTTTTTATTGATTTCTGTTTATTTTATTAAACTTTCAGGAATTTATTTTTGTCCTTTGTATTTGTAGTATCTTTTAGTTTGGCAAATCCTTCAAAATGGAATCTAATGTCCTTTTGCTTTTCCATCAAATAAAAAAACCCACACCTTAGTCTTATCCAAACTAGTACTACCTAATGGGACTAATAACATCTGCTGTCACACTTCAGGAGGACTACACTAGTTGCTAGTGCTCACTGTAAGGATCACTTTCTACACACATTTGCACCCAATTAGTGAAGATAAAATTTGACCCCCCTCAAAATGTTCATCTTCTATTACACTGCATCAGATCGCTTCAAATTATCTATGACAGTGATAAGATGTGCTGCATTAGCAAAGGTGCAATAAATACTTTCAGTTAATATTCAGTTTTTCATCATATAAATTGAATTGGAATAAGTTGGAATTTTATTTCCAAATAGTTTACTGAGTACAGCTTGCTGTAAAACTATTGAATTCAAGCAAGTTGTAATATAAAAAAATAAAATTACATAAATAAAACATCAGCAGTGGAGAAATCCAGAAAGAAATTACCATTCAATATCTGCACAGCTGTCTTCTATTCAGAGAGAAAGGGGATGAGAGGAAGAACAGTTAAAGTCAGGTGCATTTTGAAATAAATTTTTCTCCTCTGTTTACTGCAAATGCCAGTAATATTAACTGAAATATGTGAAAATGTCTGTAGTGTAGATTTTTATTTATTTAAACTACCTGTGTTTCTGACTAAGACAGCTCTAGGTTATCTATTTGTTTCATTAGTGGAAATCATATACTGAATGTATAAATGCAAATATTTATTGTTTCTGCATAAATAGCTCATATTTCAAGCAACAGATGCATTCAAGAGCTCAGAGCTACTCAGTAAACAGGAAAGAAATGTCATGTTCATGTTGATACTTTTCTTTGTCACCTTATTGATTTTTATTCAGGATGTCACTTGAACTATTTGTGCACCCACATTAAGAGATACTCTCCTCAGAAGCGTTCTCAGACCTTCTTGGTGTGCACAAAGCGACCAACTGTGCTTGAATATGGGATGTAACTGTTGCTTCGGAGAACCTCCACAATCATCAGGGACCTTTATGCTTTATTATTCTTATATTCTCACCAAAGAAGCATGCAGTGTGGCCATAGAGACTACCTACCGAAGTGCTACTGCTACCACAAGCTGTAATACAAGTTTGCACATATTTCTCCAGAAGGTCAATGTCTATGAGTAGGGATTAGAAGGTAAATGCTTTCTGTGTGATATACATGTATATGGGTATTAACTGATGTGTTCTTATTTGCAGGAGACCCGCATACTTGATTTTCCAAGAATTCTGCCATGCACTTTAGCAGTCTGTAGCAATGTCTGGTATTTGAGCGACTCTTAGAATTAGCAGCTCTCAGTCACGTAGGGAGGTCAGGGTGGTTTCATTTTGTCTTTTGCTGTTGCTGTTCACCTTCTCTGAAACAAAAAGCATTTTAAATTACATGCTTGCTTGTTTCTTACAAAAAAACCAACAAAAGAACCCCAACAACAACCTAACAAACGAAAAAACCCTGAAGAAACAGAAACAACCTTACCAGATTCGACAACCATTTCATTTACTTTATCAAGTCTAAGCTAAAATGCCTTTTAACCAAAGGCTTTTTTATCAGTTTCTGAGCACAATTCCACAAATGATACCATTTCCCAGATGTGTCTGGAGAAAATAAAACAGGTGTCTCGAACCATTTCTTCCTAGTAAAGCACAGAAAACAACATTAACATTCAATTTAGTGCACACATTATTCCATGTAATCAAGAAGATGATTTAAATGTTGGCTCTGAAAAGCAAAAGGCTGGATAGAAAAATAGATACACATTGAGAACCCAGTGTTTTGGCCCTTTTTTTTTTTTGTGAAGAGATTTTAAAATACTTTGCAACTCTTCGGAAATAAGATTGTATTTCTCTCATTAAGTATTCCCCAAAAGATCCCTAGCTAAAGTAATAATAAAATAAGTTATTTTCATGCAGTTATAACCAAGCATTTAACATCATCTGTTCCTAAAGGTCCTATTAATGAACCATTTCCTGATGATGGGATTGACTCTTACAGAGGTACAACTTCAATCACACCTTTTGTAACATTGCAGTAAAAGTAGATTAATGGTGCTGAAGTCAATGCTGATATGCTATAACCGATGTGTATAAATGGAATATCACTGTCATCTACCTGGACTTGTGTAAAGCATTTGACACTGTCACACACGATATCCTCGTCTCTAAACTGGAGAGACATGGATTAGATGGATGGACCACTTGGTGAATAAGGATCTGGCTGGATGGTCACACTCAAAGAGCTGCGGTCAATGAGTCAAGGTCCAGCTGGAGTCTGGGGATGAGTGGTGTTCCTCAGGGGTCTGTGCTGGGATCAGTGCTGTTTAACATCTTTGCCAGTAACATGGACAGTGGGATTGAGTGCATCCTTGGCAAGTTTTCTGATGACACCAAGATGAGTACTGCAGTTGACATGCCTGAGGGATGGGATGCCATGTACATATGTACATATCTACACATATCTATACCATGTGCCTGTATACTTGCATGCCTGTATTATATATGCCTTTATATTACTACATTAGAAGAGTAAGAAAGTGCCAAAAAATGTGAAGAACAAAATGGGTAATTTGTTTAGTCATGAAGGAAGGACCATGCTTCAGTGGCAAATTGTCATGTCTTCACTAGAGCTTGGAGAACAGCTACTAGCTAATGCCTATGGTTCAGCTGATGATGATTTCCATCCCAGATCGCTAGGGATTGTTAATAACAGATCTTCATTTTGTAGCAAATTTGAGCAAATTCATTTGAGCAAATAAAAGTAAACAAATGTTGTTAAACGCTACTAAAAAAAGAGACAGGTTTGACAGCCTATTTTTTTCTGGTTACAATTCAGATTTTATACTCAGGACTTTTGATTTGCAGTCTGAAGATCCATCTGATGGTAATGGCTGGCATCAAAAAGCTTGAGGAAAAACATCTAAGGAAAACAGGACTCTTTTCAGCCAAATTAAATCACCTGACAGGGTCCTACTACTTTAATGGATCAGTTGCTTTAAGTCCAGAAGCTGAAAAAAAAAAGCACTGTTTTTTACAATTCATTATATTTTTTCATATAGTTCCAAGTATTTTGGTATCACCCTATTCTTACTGTACCAGCTGTGTGGAAAAAAAAGGGCATCATGCAAACTGATAAGTCGTTTGCTAAACCTGCTATAACACACTGATACATATTTGCTACCTGTGGCAATAGCAGAGTACAAGATAAGAGACGATAGGCTTTATTTCTAGCCTAGCCACATATCCACAACAGTCTTTCAACATCTATTTTTTCAGGTCTTAGAATGTGTTTTCCCAATATATAAAAATTGAAATTTCAAATAAGCCAAAGAAACACTTTTTCAGCCATTTATTTTTTAAGCATGAAATTTGAGAGGTTTGAATTTTATATTCAAGTACAATGCTGATCTTGCCCTCTAGAGTTATTAATACCAGCAGAACGTTCTTTTACTTTGATTTTCTGTGCAAGCTCCTGCCTTCTGCTGAAGGTCCTGTTTATATAATGAGCTCAAACTCAATCAGGATCTTGTGAAGAGTCTAAGGAACATTTTATTTTATTGACATTTCACATTTTCTTTATTACTCTTTGTGATATCTCTTTATCACAACAGTGAAATCTCTTTTGAATGTTAAAAAGGTTCTTTTTTTCTTTCAATATTTTTTATGCTGAAGACACAATGTCTTCTCTATTTATGCAGGCTATTTACTTTTTGAGATGGCATGACATGAAGCCATTAATTATATCTATATTTACAGGACTTTGTAATGGTCTCCAAGAACTTTGTATAGCTCTGCGTTCATAGGTCACAATGATATTAATCTTTCAAATAGATCTAAATGACTGCCAACAGATGTTTATCTAACCCATTTTTTTAAACCTCTTACTGAAGCATATTCCACAAAATCCACCCCTATGTTTCATCTGTCTTAAACCTGGAAACTTTTTCTAATTTGTATTGTGTCTTTTGCTGAAAAACTGACCCAAATATTTTTTGTCCTCCTCTACTGAAGACATAGAATAATATATCATTGTCCTCCTTATACTGGAAGATGGCTGACACTTCTGCTTCATCAAGCCCCAGATGGTTAGCCTGTTAACCTTTTAATTAAAATCAAGTATGTCATGGGATGAAAGTCAGAAAGAAAGCAAAGGCTTGAAGTTGGAGAAGAGTTTCCCAATAGGGTATGTCGATATGAAAAGAGTAGATATGTGTAGCCATGAAAAGTTCAAAGGGTAAATAAAAGAAAATGGTGCTCTGACTGACAGCCTAGAAACTAAGGCAAAATGGAGATGCTTTCTTCACAGTTACTTTCATCAAGGCTAAATCTTGTGGCAAAAATTTTCACATCTCTACCTGTTAGGAGAAGCCACATATTCTTATGTTTTGATTGCATTCTTATATAATCGGAAGTATAGATCAGAAATCTAGTGGGTTAGAACTGCTGAAAATGTCTTAGTAATTAAGGAAGGAGAACATTGTGGCTGTCATAGAGGGCATCTCGTAAAGAACATCAAACTGTGAAGCCCAGGTGGATCAGACTCCTTGAGAGAAACTGGTGAAGTACTCCAGAAAATGGGGCTTGGCCTGTCTGAAAAACCCAAACTTTCACTCCCTAGGGGACATCTGGAAAGAGAAATCTGTTCATCCAGTCCTTGCAATGCACTAAGAAATGGGGTTTGTTTTCAGTAGGGAAACTTCAGAGCAAATTGTTAGAGGCTTTACCAGATCTATTTCTAATAAGGAATAATGATTGAAGAATGGAAAGCTTAAGAGAGCCAGTGAAATGACAGGTTTCACAACCCTTAGACTGCAAAGGATGAACAACAAAAAGAGATAAAACAATAGAGTGGAAGAGAGCAGACTTCAATACATTTAGAGAATTGGCAGATTAGGGCTTGTGGGAGGCTAGTCTACACAATAAGTGTTAAAAAGAACTGGCAGTTCTTTAAAAGAGCTACATTAAAGAGAACAATCAGGGCTGGGCAATGTGCTTAGAGAAGTTGCACAGAACTCGAGGAAGAGCAAAACAAATTATCACAGATCTAAAAAAAGCCTGCAAGAGAAGAGAGAAAAATGGGGTCTAACTTAAAGATAAGGGGGATTAAGAGAAAATACAACATTAGAAATAATGGGGAGCTGTAATAAATGCCTTGGGGAAGCAGCGGAATTTTTATCAATATTAATCTTTAAGAAACAAGAAGACAGATATAGCCTGCCTTAGGCAAAGCAAGGAGGGCGGATTCAGCTCTACAGCTCTGCATCTGCCTCCCTTTTCCCTTTTCTTGACTAACAGGCCCAGGTGTGTTAACTTTCCTTCAAAAAACATACCTCTCTTTCTTTCTTTACACTGAGGTTTCCCAGTACTACAGTTGGGCCTCATAAAATCATATTTACCCCTTTTCTCACATGCAATACAGCTGTTAATGCCACACAGAGATACACTCACCCTTTCTGTGCCAGTGTATCTGTGTTGGCTGACATAAAATTTGCAATGTAAGGTGATGTGCACAGTTTAACTTTCATTTCACTGGGAGGTCATCCTAATATTTCATCACTACGTGCTTGATTCCAGCACTTATTAATTAAAATGCCACAAAGAGGAAGAAATGGAGTAAAGTACTCTTCCAGTTTGCTGTAACCTCCCAGTAAAATACTCTTCAAGTGCTTTTCACCAATCACTTGTGCAAATATAATGATCTTATCTAGAACATTTTTCCCTGGCTGGTTTGTAGGAATATAAAGGGAGACAGCGTCAAATCCTTAAACATTCAAGTTTAAAAGTTATCTGCAATGCAAATTATCTAGACTATCTGCAACTCCTTCGCCTTCCTCCCACAACAACAAATTAGAATGGTTTGATCTGATTTGTTTTGAAAACTCCATGCTGGCTCATTCTTACCACATTATTATTATTAATGCTTATGCAGTAGCGATGTATTGGAGTTTCATTCCAACAGCCTGAGTGAGGCTGAGCCACCTTAACTTCTCTGTGAGATCCTTCTCTCTTTTTAAAGATGGATCAGATGTTTGCCTCTCTTTAGTTCTTACTACCACCCATCCCTCAAGTGGTACCAAAGATACAAACAAATGATGTGGCGACTAGCCATCTACTCCCATAAGTACTGCAGAGCAAATTTCAGATGAACTGCTGAGTTGTTTATATACCAGTCTTCCTTAAACAGTCCTTTTAAATATTTTTTTCTTTGCTTCTTCACTCTGTCTTTGTTGAACTTCATTCTGACTTTGGGTCATATGTCACCTTTTTAATGACGCCTTAAAAGAGAAGGCAAAGACCACTGAAGCCTTCCTTCTGTGTGTCACTAGCCTTTTGCAGGATTTCCTTTCCTGTCTGGTAATGAACTTTTATTTTCCCTGTAGGGTTTTTTTTTCAGTCTTGCTTCAAAATGTTTATACACTAGGAATAACTTATTTTGTATATTTTTCTGGGGTTTTTTCTTCTCACAATGTACTATCCATTTACGTTCATCCCAAGTCATCTGGTTTTACTTTTACATTTTGTACAATTTTTTAACACTGTTTGCAAAAGTTTTAAGGGCTCTCCATTCTGCCATAACCACTTCACACTGTGCTTCGCTACCTACCTATTCTTTGCATTAGAAGAGTTTACTTCTCAGTATGTGATACAATCTATAACAGATCACCTGCCTGCTTTGAACTGGACTATCTTCCCTAGAGATCCTACCTACCTTCTTGCCTACCAGGTGAACAAGTTCTTCCCTATCTCACTCAACTGATGCTTTTCACCCATTTCTTAGAGTAGTGAATGTTTCTTCACAGTCATTTTCTCCCAAATTACTATTTACCTTTGGATCCTCAGTCAATTCCTCCTAATTAGCTGGAAATAAAGGTGAAATAGTCATTCTTCTAGTTGAATTCATTAACCCCTTATGGAAAAAAAAAAAGGAAAAAGAAAAGGTTTTAGTACATTTCAGAACCTGATAAAGTGATTATACTGCTGTAAAATTTTCCTGAAAAAAGCTGAAGTTCTCCATCACCATCAGATATGGTCTTTGTGACACCTGTGTTGTTCAAAAACGTCTCTAAGCTGACTAGAATATTCCATCTCACACATTGTGCCAAAAGGGTTTTTATTCTCCCATGGGTCTTGCTTTTTATACACACTGTACAGATCTGACTCTGTACATTCTTGCTTACATGAATACATGATCTACTTTCTCAGTGGTGATCAGGTTAATTTTTTTTTGTGCAACAATTCTCTCTGCTAGCCAAAGAGAGTTGTGCTTGGCTCACTATTTGCCAGAGCCCAGGTAACTGTTGAGATAACAGGGCTCTGTGTGTCTTTGTAAGGAGACAGGCTAAGACTCCTGGTGGCTAGGGTACCAAACTGGGAAAGGAGAAGTCTAGGGTTGTACCTCTGCTGAGAAGAACTTGTGGATATTTTACATTAAAGAGCTATTGGAAGAAAAAATCCCGATGCTAGTTATCTTTGCAGTAACAATCAGAGCCCAGGGTTTATACTCTGGGTTAACATCCCCTACCAGGGCATCTCAGTAGTTCTGGGCTTAGTTTAACTACTCTCTTATCTTCTCCTGAGAAACCTGGGTCATTCCTGGAACTGCAAAGGGACTTGGTGTTCCCAAGTGTTGCATGAATCCCATCAGTTAATTTAGGCAGAATTTGTATCCCCTAACCATAAGATATTTGCAATTTTCATTGAAGCTAGCCCAGCACCCACGTTACATTCAACTTTGTCAAAGCTCTTAGTTGTCTGAGATACCGTTCAGAGCTTGTGTCAGTGTGTGTGAGAGAGAAAAAGGGGGCCGGGGGAGGGGAAGGTGGAGATGTTTCCCTTTTTTAGTGGTGTTGTTACTGATCTCTGAGGCTTTTCCGCTTGGAGTAGATGCCACATATTCATCTGGGATGAAACAGTTCTCTTCATTTCAGACCTAACATCTGCTCTTCCTTGACTGAAGACCTGCACAGTGACTAGACAACAGTTTTTGTGCTGTGTGAGACAGAAGATAAGGCTGTCCATTGCTTACACTACAAGGAAGCTTTTTCCCTCGGCTTCTTGCAACTGTTGTTGTTGTGACAGATTGTACTCTTCTGTGTTAAAAAGCAAAACCTTTTCCAAGCCAGGGTATGGCAGTAACACCCATATTATTAATGTTTTCAACTGTCATACTATTTTAGCTATTACCCAGAGGATTAAAAAAGTAGAATGCAGATTTAAAGATGAAATCAGGAAGCAATTTTCAGTCCTCTAAGGTCATGCCTTGGATTTTAATTCCTACAAAAAGAAAATGAATCAGATCTGAGGCTTTTTAGTCTAAAGATCTTATGACTGGAAGGGAACACAATTTTAAAAAATGAAAGTAAAGCATTTCTGAATAGTTATGATTCAGGCACAGTAAGGAAATGCAGAATACAGTTGATTTGAGAGTATTTATGATGCTTCATATGACATTAATAAATCTGGCTGGAGGTTTTTATTTTTTTGACAGGAACAGTAATAGTTGTAAGTAATTCAGGTTTATAGTACAGCAATGTGTTTTAGAGAAATAGGAAAGAGACTGTAAATTGCTGTGAGTGAATGTTGGTGCTCATGGATTAGGAAACATGAACTGGGCAGTTTCAGCTCTACAGTGAGATGGCCAAGCTATCCCTTTAGGTGACTGTTTTTACACTCCTTGCTCTAGGCGACATGTACAGCTGCACAACATCAGAAAAACCTTGAAGCTGTCAGTTTTATATAATACAGTTCATTCATCTTCCAGACTCCGGGACCCCCAACTTTCAACACGGTCATGCAAAGGAAGGGATCTTAAGGACAAAAAAATAGGTGGAGAATTAATGGCAAAGGCTTAAAGTCAAACAGGTAAGAACTGTTGTTTCAGCATAGAAAAAAAAAATATAAATCCATAACAGTGCAGAAGCTGGTGAGAAGGAACACAGCAGGTTGCTTGCAATCATGGTTACAACATTAGCTGCACGTAAGCAGGGAGGGATCAGATGCCTGTGCAACAAATATCAAGTTGTATAGACTGAAGTTACAAGCAACGGAAAAGAGAGAAATGGCTGTGAAACTGGCCAGCTGTTTTTTTTAAGAGGCTGTTTGGTGGAGCAGCACTTGCATTTAAACTGCTTCACAGAGCAGGAACAGGGGTTTAAGTAATTGCAGGGTCCTTGCTGAATGCTGCCTCACTCACCTTCGCTCACCTCTGGCTGCATCAGGAAGAAGTATTACTTGTTGTTGGGCTGCGGTTTCTTGATGTGTTATATACAGACTGAGACTGGGTCAGAAGCAGTGGAGAATTACCACCTCCCACACCTGCAGCGAGTCTCTGAGCTCTGAATTGACTCCTAGCAGTGAGTCCCTGCTGACAGCATGTCCTGCAAGGCTTGGCGACCTGGGCTTTTCTCACTTTCTCCATCACCACTTGCCTGCTTCTTTGGGTACCACAGGCTTGCAGCCTCTCATTTCTGGGCAGGCACGCAGCAATAGCTAGTAGTGCCAAGATATATCTGCGCTCTTGGCTAGCAGGCAGGTGGGCATGCTCTCCATTTGACCCACTTCTGTCCAAGTTAAGTGCTTCCAAAAGTATGTGGCTATTTTCAGCACCTGACTGGAGTTCCAATTTGACATATCTTGAACGTGCCTGATCTGCAAGGGCCTACTTTTCCTGAAAAGTTAAGGGAAATTTGACTTTTCCTGCAGCCAATTTTTCTGGAAGTGGAGTGCTTGGTAAACAAGGTGTCCAAAATCACTAGGCATTTTTGGAGATCTCTGTTGTGGACTCATGAGTTCTTAAACACGTTTTACCTCCCCAATAATGGAGGTGTTGTCTTGTCTGTCTCCCTGTCTGTAGTGCCATTTAGCTCAACTGTATTCAAATTCAAAACAACACAAACAACAACCTTCAGCTATGTTAGAACAAATTGTCAACCAGAAAGAAAGTTCTCATTGCTCTGAGACAAATTTTGAAACTACTTACAGCAGTGTGTTTTCTGATTCACTTAAGCTGCTGTAGACTTATACCCTTCATGAGACTTAATTTTCATAAACATCTCCAAGAACAGTAAATTATTCATTATCAGGATCTTTTCATTAACCACTGACATATTATCAGTTCTCTCTTTGCTCTGATGAGAGAAAAATAGGAGTCTGTTACACCAGGAGTGAGAAAAGAATAGCTGTTTGGCATCTACATTCCATTTAATTCTATAAATACTAAGCATCATTCATAACCTGTGATTAGAAAATTCAGCTCAAGGTTAGGGGCATATGTTCAGCTTTAGTGATTTACAGTTTCCCTCCCATTTTTAGCCATGATAGCAACTGTTAATTTTACCTAAATGAACTGTATTAAAACAAAACAAAACAAGAACAAAACATGACTGTTCTATCTCTATAAACTATTGCAAATCAGGAACGATCTGCTAAAAGTACTAGACTTGCCTTTATCTGAGCCAGTCTACATGTATACCACCTTCTTAAAAATGGGAAATCAAGGTGGAATTCTGTAACATTCCCCAGCACAGAACATGATATTCATGAGTAAGAGGTTGATTTGTCAGGTGAACTGAAGAAGCTGAGAAAAAAAACCCCAACCAACCACCACAAACAAACTCCCTATTGCTTCAAAATTAAATATTCTTCCCCCCCCTTTTAAACAAAAAAATCCCCTCAAGCAATCAATTATGGACAAAGTTAGAGAATGTCTTAATTTTTAAGGGTTTTTTTATATACTTAAAAAAATAAAGTTAAGCTGCATTTTAAGAATACATGCTCTTTCAAAATGAAAGGTCAAACTTTTTCTACTAAAATATGTGGAAATAAAATAAATATATCTTATCTTGCTCAGATTTCTCTGCCTAATTTGAATAGAATTACTACTTTTTCCCTGTAATTCTAAGACTACCTTTTTAGCAAATCAAGCTATTCTTGACAAAAAATCAAATAACCTCCTGTTGCCTTGCTTCAGATGGAAGGAGGTTTTGTTGACATCATTGTAACAACATAGCTGTAATTTCTATATTACTGTCAAAATAAATTATCATATTCTACATTTTGGTGTGTTGTCCCATGTTATTGTTCCTGCACCGCGCCCCACCCCCCCCCCCACCACCACCCCCACCCCTACACACACCAAGATTATGGGCCTTTTCTAATTAGCTGATCCCACTCATACCAGGATGCTGATCAACAGCTTGGGGCATAATATTATCAGAAATCCCTTGGGAGTTTGCAAATTGCCAGACTGATGAAGAAGGCTGCTTGTAGGTTGTGTTTATGGCTCTCATATTATTTTTAGGAACTGTCACTGAAAAACCCTCAAAGTCATTATGTCTCTTCCATGTTTGTCTTTACACAGAAATGTAAGTAATTACTGCTTTACAAATGTGTATCTGCTATGGAATCTCATTAAAATGTCTCTTGTGCATTTTCGATACTCATCTCTCTGCACCCTAGTTATTCTTTCTTTCAGCAAAAGCTGTTTTTTCCCTGAAGGGCATATCCACTGCAGGGGGAAGTAATTTTCTGTAGATTATGGGTCCATTTCATTAAAAAAAAAAAATAATAATAAAAATGTATATATATTCCATAAACTGGCTAAATGTTTGGAAGCAATGATAAACTTTAAAATCTCTAAGAATAATGAAAAAGATTAATTGTCCCAGTGTTACTCTGCACAATACCTTTAATCTTTCCATGTTATTATCAATTTTAAAAAACACCAAAAACCAAAAATGAAACCCCCAAAATAACAAAGTAGCAATCTTGGATCCAAATTTAACCGTAAGTTTTAACTGTATTCACTTAATTTGATGATTTAAATATGAGTGATACCCCTGAACAGCTTTTCTGAGCAAGGCTTTTTCATTAAAGGTCAAAAGAGTTTGACTTTCTAAGGGGTGCACATTTAAACACACCAAACCAAGGAAAATATGAAGCCAGCTTGATTTTCAGAAGTGGAGACTGGTGAGGTACTTCTGATTTCATATGATGGATTAAGATAAAAGACCTCTGAGAATCTGATACTTACTGTAAACATCTTTTTCTAAAATCAGATGTTATCTTCCTGCCATACTTACATGATTAAAAAGTAATAAAAAAGTTAAAAATCATTCTCCTAAATAAAAGTCATTTGAAAGTCATTTAACACATGCAGTCACCATCCTGTGGTTAGCAGAGCTGCTAATGGCAATTTCAGTGGATAATGGAGAGCACACAAAAAATATTTCAAAGCAGATAGCCTAATTAGTGTCCTCACTAGGATCTCTGAGCAAGAACACCTACTGACTGTGTCTTGTCTTTGAATCAGATCTCAAACAGCTGATTATATCAGCCAAAAGAAGAAAATAATTCCAACATAAAAAATGGGAGTTTAATACTCTCCTTTCTGAGACAAGAAAATACCACAGTAACCATACTCAGTAGGTGTTCTCTCTGCATAGAAAGAGAAGAGATTTGATGCATCCAGTGTATAATAATTGAGAAAAGACATTCATTGTACTGATAAGCCCTACCTGGTACCATTCCGTGACTTGCCTTTGTAACACTGGTGATGGACATCACCATGGTTGGACTGTATCTAAACTATATTGCTGACCCTTTGGATTTTCTGAGGTCATACCTCTTCCTTTTCTTTCTTCTTATTTGGGTTTTTTGGTTGCTTTGTGGTTTGTTTCTTTTTTTTAAACTGTTTGGCAATTCTCAAAATAGACTGGCAATAAATCAGTTCTGAAAGATTTATAATACCCTGAAATCCAGTGTAGTCAAAGGGACTTAAAAATATGTGTTCAGTAGTACTGTGGCAAGAGTACAGCTTACTAGATGAAGGAAACACTGAAGGTTAATGAAATCTTGTAAATATTGGTGAAACATTCAAATCTTTATAGGAGCGTCAAATTTTGAATATTGCTGTCAGGCCAGTTTTGAACTTCCAAAGTTTAAACAATGACTGCAACAAAATTTTCATTATTTCATAGACTGAAAGACCTCTACAAATAATTTCTGCTGATTAGGTCTATTTTTTCCAACACTTGTACCAGAAATCCTTCATGTACTCAAGAGGCTCCAAAATGTTATTTCTGGCTTGAAGTTGAGATTAAAAATGTCACTCAAGAGCAGCAACAACAGAAGTTATTGCATGGTCTGGATGGTACAGATGATTGCTAACGGAATACAGCACACAAACTTTCACAGTAAGATCTCTGCATTATACGTGGTGGAAATGAAAAACGCTACTATTGTTGAATAGCTATTCTTTTGGAAAAACTTGTCTGTTTATGAAGTGGAAAATTGCCAAGTAGAAATACCAGTAACAGCAAGTAGATATCTTTTAAAGTTTTATTCCACACATTTTCCCAGAACTTGTCAGACTCAAAAGTATCCTCTTACACAGAAGAGAAGCATAATCGTCGTCACTACCGAAATTACTACTCTTTGCTAAACAGTGAGGGAGGGGGTACGATCATCAGTCACTCAACCAGCAGCTTCATGACTGAACACCACAAATGCTGCCTTCTTGGCCCTTCCATCAGGAAGGACAAGATTGTCCATGATCTTTTTGTCTGCCTTTGTTTTTCCCAGTGAAAACAGTGGTTAGAAAGAGAGGCACATTTCTAAGGTTGATTTGGCATGATTTATTGCCACTACAATGCAATAGATCCAACATACGAACAAGCCTGAAATGAAAGGACTGTCTGTGCACACCAAGCTCAGAGTATCAAAAAATGGGAGAAATATAAGAGGCAGATTAAAAAATGTATTGCTCAAAAGGTTTATTTCAATACTCACCCTAGGCTATACCAAAAAAATTTTTTAAAAGTCACTATCAGACAATGAATATTTTTGCCCATTTTATTGACCTTGTACTCATTTGTATAGTTGCTGAAAAAAATACTCCAAAAGTGACCCAAAGTGAGCTTTAGAAATGATTATGCTCTCTGATGCTTGAACACATAGGGAAGGATTCTGACCTTCATACTTGTGTTTTCAGATGCTGAGGTGCAGCTTTGTTATTACTCCCATGCTAACAGTTTGTGCCTGAAGTGCAGAAAGCTCCTTACTGAGATGCCAAGCATTAACATCCGACATACAAGGAGGCTGAGCCTCTGGGGCCAGGGAACTGCTTTTCCCACAGTGACAATGGACCATTCTGCTCTATAGTGGGATTCAGCTCACCAGTGTTTTGGGCCTTCGCATTCCTCCTTGTCTAAACATTTGGTGTTACTGTGGATGCTTTGAAGTATCTGAGACATGGACAGAGCTGGCAGCTATGATGCCAAATGCATAGAAGACCAATGCCTTTCTAAGGATGTGGTAGAAAACCACATGGGATAACACAGAGCTTCTAAAATGGAAGTGGGATCTAATACTTGAGCACCTAAGTCACTCTCTGGTTGTCTGCATCTGAACTATTAATCCTAAACTTCTTCCTTTCACTCATGGTTCATCCATTTACAGGTATACATTTAGGTCTATTAACTTTAATACAGCTAAAGATCCAGGGGACTCTAGCACCCCAAATTTTATCAGTGGGACTTGTTCATACTCAAGATCTTTAGATGCTGTGGTAGTCTGTCACTTGTTTTGAGACCTTTAAGTCTCTTTTTCTTCTCAGTAAACACCCCACAGGAGACTGTGGAGAACATCACTGAGTTCTACCTAATATAGTTCAACTTAATTTCTTAACTCTTCAGTACAGCTTAGATGCTATTTTTGTCCCACCAGAGGTAAGCAGCACTATCTCCTACTGTATGGGAGTGCCATGGGGATATTTTTCTATCTTCTGGCTAGCTGAAGAGGAATTGTATTCCTACTCTCATTATCTCAGTCATTGTGGTTTCTTTGCTCCTGGACTTTGTTTTTAATATGTAACCTTCTTTATCTCTAGTCTTTTAATTCTTCATTATCTTCTGGTTCTGGCTGCATGTGATTAACATCAAAAGAAGAAAAGATAACAGAGAATGGCTAAGCAAGTATAATGAGACTTTTAAATCTCATAGCAAAGTGCTGGTTCCAGTTTCTTTGGTAATGAATAAAATAATAAAATAATGAAAGATTCATTTTTCTTTCTTTGTGTTTAACCTTTAAAATTCCAAAAGTTTTGTAAAGTAAACAGAATAATAATCCATAACTCCCAGAAACAGCCAGTTTCACAATACTTGACATACCCTTGCATCGTATGAGTTTTTTGTCTGATCGGTTACAGTCCCTGAAATCTACCTGCACCTCCTTAAAATCAACATCACTCAGGTTGCAAACAGTATGGGTTAACAACATCAATAGAAGATGGACTGTGGATGACATCTTTATTGGTGCCAGCTAAATTGTTATATACTGTGAATGAAACCACTCCTGCCTTACAGTAACAGGAAAAGAAGATCAGATCTACAAAGATCTCAGAAGGAAACTTTGTGTTGGTATGCAGAAGGCCCAAGAAAGTTGTGTTTCTATAGTAACCACAGTTGTTTTTTTTCTGGCTTTTAAGCCATTATTCCCTCGCCTCATGAGTATGTTTGTCATATCCACCTGCATATGCCCAGGTACTAGGATACACTATACAAAGTCTAGTGACATCAGATATGGCAATCAGATGAACTGACATAATTCTCATCTTGCTCATGACAAATTTTCAAACGACTGATGGCCTTGCAGCCTAGTGGTCACGGAGCCTGACCCTTGCAGGATGCTTTCAGCAGAGGCAATGGACATCAGCAAAAGTAAGAGCCTCCAAAGGCAACCACAGAAATGGGATGACCCACTGATGTGTCTGAGGGCTTTTTCCTTCATGGACAAGGGATATGAAATTCAACCCCTCTCGGATAAAATAAAATAAAATAAAATATAATCACTGGCACCATGGAAAACTTGGAAAATAAGATTTCAGATTGTGCATTCAAGAAAGGCAGTATTTGGTCCTTTGGAATATTGTTAATTTATGTACTTGCTTTAAAAAGCACATAGCCTGTAAAGGTGTTAATTCAATATAACACATTCTGTCTCATGAGATTTATTTAAGCGAAAATGTCATGCTGGTTACATTTAAAATAAGAGTTAATTATAACTGCTATTTTTTTTCAATTTGTTAGATCACTGTGAATTTGTCTCAACTGCAGGCTGTAGCACCGTAAAATATGCTGTTAGATTTCTGGTTTTTTGAGTGTCAAGGCCTATTAATGCCTATGAGTATGCATAGACCTATCTTCTTATTATCCCACAGAGAACAGATGTGTGCAGTAAAGCTAAAGAGACAATCCAAGCACCACCCATGAATGCTTTGAATTTTGAAATTAAGAGTAATTCTGGTGTGGCCCAAAAGGAAGGGTGAGATTATGATCATGGAAAAAATCCCACTGAGGTCGCTACTTATCATACCTGATCCACCAGAAACCCAAAAGAAGTGACATTTTTTGACCCTGAATAGTTTACACTGTTTAGATTGGGGATACAGGGAGCTGATGAAGACTGACAGCCCACAGCTAGGACTTTGGGCATTCGGTGAGGAATCTCACCATTCAGGAAGTCACGTTTCATTCCCCACATAGTTAATGGAGAGAAGATGGCAATTCAACCATCCTAAAATGTAAGTCTGGGTATGCCTGTCTTAAGATGAAAACACATCAAAAGTTTCTTGTTTCCTTGCTGTAGGTGGCATGAACTTTTTGGTAGGTCATAGAGGACAAAGGACTTTGCATCTGGCAAATTAGTCATGCATTCTGTTTCACTTTTATCTCCTGTATCAAGGATGCAAAAGTAAACTGAAAATATTTGCTCCCTGCAAATTTAATGTCATGGTCAGTGGAAAAGAGAGATGAACCCAAATATTCTTGTATAAGAGAATTTGTATTTGGTATTGCAAACCAGCTGGAAACACAGAAAGATATCCACTTCTTTCATTATTTGTTTGCTAGTATTAAATCCATCAATGAGAGGATAATGATTTTTTAATGACAAGGAGAAAATATTGTAACTGTGATTTCGGGAGAAAATTCTGTGAAAGAAGAGTGAAAGAAAAAACACAATACACCAAACACAAACACCCCAGAACACCCACAAACCTACTACCTTTCCTTATCAGAAGATCAAGAAGCCTCTTGCCTTTTGTCCCATATGCATCTCATCAAGGTCCCACTTTCCTACAATCGAAAAAGTAGACAAGGCCTTTTTCTGTATCGATACAAATAAAAGTCTTTGCAGGATCTGTGCATGATTGATTGAATTCATCACCACTCTGAAGTTGTATGTGACCTAAGTCTGATCCTGAACACTCATCCCGAATGAACTTGTGCAGGTGAATAACTTTGGACCACAGATCTGGGTGAGACCATCAAGGACCCAGAGACCCATCCACACAGCTATGAGATACCATGTAATAGCCAGTAACTTTCAAGAGGTCCACATGAACTACTCCCAGACCTCTGCCTACCATAAACCACAGATAGTTTCTCCACCCCCCTGACAAACCTGAGACCGAAAGCCCCACTGTGCCCCAGGGAAAGAACAGGATAATCAACAACATCCCAGGTCTTCGCAGCTGCATGACAGCTGTAAATGGCAGAGAATCTCAGAAAGTAGATCACGCCCTGAGCACAGAAGAAAGCAAAAAAAACCAACCCTAAGGTCCTTGTCATTCTGGTCAGAGGTAAGTTTTTTTCCAACCTCAAGCTGAGAGGTCCATTTAATGATGAACATGTGAGTGAGACACTACTAACAGGGCATTGAAAAGCTTCTGGCTGTCACTGATGCAATAAAATACTCTGCCCAGGGGACCTTTTCCAGCTGTAGCTAAGCCCTGAATTTTCAGAAAAAAACCTATTTTCTCTGTCTCCCAAAAGCAAAGTTAGACATCAAGCAAGAAAATAATATTTCTTTCCACTGCCTACAGGCAACAGTAGACCCAGGAAGTATGCAGTGTTCTAATTAAATACCGTTATGAACAGGGCATAACAAACTCACCATGATCTGTCTCTTTTCATTCCCTTTTTGGGAAGCCAAACAAATTATTTTATCCTCATACCACACAATTTAATTTCAAGCTCCTATCTCATCATTTTCCTATCCTACAATCTCCTCTTGAAGAAATCCCACTCCAAGTTTCCATGAATTAATGCCTTCCAGTGAAATAATTAAAGTTCCTCATATCCATGACAATCTGGGACCACCTTACAGAACTTCCCTTGTTGTGAAACAATTTCTAATTTTCAGTTTAGAAAGATTTATTCCCATATCATAGTTCTTTGACTTTGTATTACTTCCTATTATTAAGCCCCAAATGTAAGCATCTGCCTCTCAGTCCTCATTTTTCCAGATTGCCCCAATTGTGTTCTTTTAATCCATTTAAAAATAAATTCCTCATTTCCCTAACTATTCATCCCTGTTCTGTTTGTTAATCTTGTTTTTATTGTTATTATAGGTGAGCAAAGCACAGCTTTAAAAATTACAGATAAGCTTTAGGCAACCTTAACTTATGGAATTATTTTAACCCTAGATGAGAGGTGAGACACATGAAGCCAGAATAAATTAAAGATCTGATGGGTACACATCGATTTAAACTTCAGGATATTATGTTCTGTGCAATGTGTGAACCCCTAGAAAAGAATGATTTCAGCAAGACTTGTCTGAAGATTTTCTGCTAGGAAACATGTTCTAGGGAGACAGAAATATTGATGGAATCTAACGGTAAGTTATAGCGACATCCCACAGGGCTATGTGGTTGTGCCAGGTATCAACCAGCCTTCAGACATCCTCTCTTTGGCCCCTGTGGATTATGATGTAAGAGTAGAAGCTGCTGACATTTATCACTTTCTGTTACTTTTGGCATTAAGCTAATTCTGCTTTTTTTAGTCCCTTAAAAAGAAGAGGGAATTAGCTACAGCTGTTGTAGCTGCCCATGTGAATCTCTACATTTACAGCTTTTGAACATACCCTGAAGTATAAGTAAGTTTCCAGCCTAACACTTTCACTGTTTTGAGACAGTCTAGCTGGAAACAGCATTTAAAAGCTGATACTTTGACTCCTTTTTGCAACAGATTGCAAAAATAGCTACTGTCAGCTAAACAGGTGAACATTTAAAATCTAATATTAATTAGATGGGAGAAAAGTTTGGCATTACAAATGCAAATTATCCATTTCAACAGCAACATATGGAGAGAGCGCATCAGGTCTCCTATTAACTCCACACACCAGAAACCAGAAGTTTATTTGCCAGAGAAATTCATCACTGATGTCCAAAATGCTGCACATTATATGTACCTGTTGATTCTGTGCTGGACAAGGTAACATGTTCAGGAACACATGCCCACTGTCTGCTGGCTTCAACAGGGACATAAGAGAAGTTCTCCACAAGCGTTTTTTGCTATGTGTTTTGAAATTGCCATCTCCATTCTGTGTACCTATGCACCACCTCCACAGATTTTAACAGATAATTTCTAGTGACATCAAGCAAGCATTTTAAGAAGGTTTCTCAGACATTTGTGTTTCACCAGATTAACTTCCTGCTCGTTATCCCATTCAGAGGCCAGTGCTGGCAAAAATACTTTTAAAGAAGAGAGTTCAACGGTGAACAGGTTTGCTATTTTGATCAAAGCAAGAGAAGAAATCCATAAGACAGTCTTGGTACTTCCTACTTTCAGGATCTCATGCTTGCCTTCAGAGCCCTAATGGGCCACATTGACAAAGGCAATGATGATGGTGTATGGTGAGGGGGAAAGCATTTTAAAGAAAAATGCCCAACCCTGTACTGTTGCCCTTGTATTGCTGAGGACAGTGCAGCTGACTGAAGTAATTCTAGAAGTTTCCAATTCACACCTCAATTTTGCTGTCTTTATAATGAAATTGGAGTGTGTGGCAGCAATATGGTGCACCTTTGCTGCACAGGAAGCTAGTCTGACCCATCTTTGCTTGAGAAAGTTAAAAGTTTCTCCTAAAGAAAACTACTGTAATAGCAACAGCTTTGCAGAGTTGTTTCACACAGTGTTTACCACATTGTTCCTTCTCCTACAGGCTATTATTCTGCTCCACCTGTGCAGAACAGAAAGTGCTGTTCTACCTATTAGTAGAAGAAAAGGCCATGGGGTGGGTAACACCTCCTTCTGGAAGTCTGAAGGCTGACAGCAAAGCAAGCCAGTTTTCCATTGTTTCCGAAAATGCCATAAACACAGAGGGTTACTATTCACTTTGGAAGGAGGAGAAAAAATAACTGAAATAAAAGAAACAGGGGAGACTTCCCCAACACAAACTGCAGGGGAATATTCAGTGCATCAACAATTAGCTGGAATAAGGGTGACTGTCCACTTGCAGTGAAGCACCAATAATAGGTAGCATTCCCAGAGCATCCTTCATAAATTAATTGCAAATTACTGAGCAGTACTATTATACAAGCAAGAGTTAAATGCCATGGAAAAGCGTATCTGTGATCTGCTGTATTTTCTATCTAAGGAAAGCTTTTTTCATGCAAAAATCTGAATGTTGCAGGTGGTAGTCGGGGGCTGCTTCCTGTTGTTGAAAAATAAAATTCTATTACGAAAACTCACAGTGAATTTTTTTTATATGAAATCAGATGAAGAAAGAAACATGGCATTTGATGACAGGCTAAAAACAGCTACTCCAAATAGCTCAATGGATTTGCCTGAGTAAAAACAGTTAAAAAAAAGAAAGTACTCTCCATACTTGGCCCCACATTTACACCCGCACTTTATCATATGCTTTCTGTGCGTTTCGTTGGGAGGGGTTTTTTGGTCTACTTAGTCATTGATCTTACTTTAACAGCTTCATAGCATTATGGTGGATCTCTGCCCAGCAGCTACTCTAAAAAACAGCATATCAACCAGCAGTTTGTTATTTGTGTGCATTAAGACAGGTCAGAGTAATAGGGAATGCTCAATATGGGATGCAATGGAAGAGTAACCAGTGATAAATGTGTGGTACAAAGCATTCTAGAATTAGTGGCAAGGAAAAGGAACAGAGAAAAGACTCCAGTCACAGTGGACCAGAGCCATAATCCATGGTGCTAGATAATCCTTTTGACCACTCCATCTCATCTGAACATAGATTATTTTCTTAAACAAAAGGGGCACAAAATATTTTATGATTAGTTAGGCACTCTGACATAAATAGTCCCATTCCTCAGTTGTGTGGCTAACCAATTTAATTACTACTTTCCATTTGTGCCCAGTTGAGAGTGGAAGCAATGGTTTCAGCCCAAGACCTGATGCTGAGCCTCTCCCTTTCAGGCTACCTGGTGTTTGGTGTAGAATTTAGAGGAATTTCAGGCTTTGCGAACACCACAAAAGTCCTTGTAGGTGTCAATCTATTTCACAGTTTGTATCTCCATGATTGATAGTACATGGTCAAGTGCAACAGCTGTACTCAGAGGTAATATTCAGATTACTCTGAAGAAATTGCTGAATGAGTGTGCCTCCACAGGTTTGATGAAAAGACTACTGAAAGCAACAAGAGTCTCTCCACTCAGGCCAGTAGCTATTTGGATCAAGTACTTCTGTCATAAACAGATCCTCCAAAATACCTTTATATACAAAAATCTGAAAAATATGAGTACAATTTCTAGCATAGAGAGAAGCCATTTGGGAGATTTGTTACTGCTAATACATATTTAAGCAAGTTCAGAGGATTTACTTTGTCATTTGGATTCAAGTGGAACTTAGATTATCAGGTAAAAATTTGGTTGCAGCATCTGCAGTGGATGCAGCTTTGGATGCTCACCTTGTGCCCACATGTGCTTTGTTTGTGAGCCTCACACAGACACAGGTAGGAGATAGGCTCCAAGGGACACAGGGAAGGAGTGATGTTGTGACCTTGACCTTTTTAGGTGTCTAACACTTGGTGCCTCTTTGTGCTGGCAGAATCACAGGCTGCAGTGATCAGAGAGATCCTGTGCCTATCAACAGGCAGGACAGGCAGCTGCCTGTACCTGTTGGCTACCAGGTATGTCTCTGCAAAGCAGGAATGGACATGGATTCAGATCCTTTCAGGAGTGTAGCAGAAAGCGTCTGCAGATTTTGAAAGGAAAACCTTATAGAAAAAAGGCTCTGTAACAGAGAAAAATGCATTATAAGCCTGCCTCCTAATGTGTTGCTTTCCCATTCATCCTGGGAGAGAAACCCCAAAGTCCAACACCTTCAGCTATTTTCAGAGAAAGATCTGCTTTCTGAAGTCTGGAGATAAAAGAAATGACATGCAAGGCTTCTCGTGACTGCCTAGGCCTGAGAAATGTTTGTCTGCTGTTTGTGTTACATTTTGCAGTGAATCCTGCCCTTTTCACACCCTCCTATTCCCTACCGGTTTGTTGCTAGGGCTGAATCACAATCAGCAAATCCTTGTAGGAGTAAGTTTCACCCTCAGAGAAAAACGTGAGGCTAAATGCCTTTATTTCTAAAGGACTTTGAAGTCCCAAATATGAAAGTTCCAGTAAAACACAACATTGCCTTCTCCCTGGGGCAAGGTAAAAATGGGGGTCATCTGCAGCTGGGGAAGAATCCTGCAGATGTGATACGGAGAAGAAATACCAGCACTGAGGAAAGGATACATACTGAGGTCTGCAAAGTTGTCATTCAGCTCCTGCGGCTCCCTGGGTTTTATTAAGTGGAACAAGGCCAAATGATGATGTCCATTCTGGGTCAGCATCTTTCTACATTCTGCATTTATGTTGCGTGATGTCTAGGTTTTACATTTGGCATTGCAGTACTTGCTTGCTGAAAAGGAGAGCCACTTCTTCCCTAGGGCTGCATGGAAACCCATTGTGCAGCCTGTGTAAAGTCTATTGCAGTTGCACCATAAACTGAGACTTTGGGCTCTTTGCTTATACATCAAGATCTTAGATTTTGAAGATGTGATCTGCATCTGCAGCTCTTTGTCATCATGTTTTAGCACTTTCACTTGCAACAGAGAAATGGCCTAACAGAAAACAGAATGACACTAGAAGCATATTCCATTATATCTGTATATATTAAATGTAACTTAAAAATCTTCACATGACATTAAGTGTTTCTGCAGCTTCTAGAAGTGTTCAGGCTGTCTTGTTGAGGCATGTGGCCTAGTTCTGCTGGTTTCATGTGGGCAGTATGAGCCCAATGCAAAGGAAGGCTCAGACCAGTTAAATACTAGTGCTTGACCTGCCTGTCCTCCATCACTGTGCTGCTGTTCTTGCAGTGCCAGTTAGTTAAAAATTATTTTCATGATCTTATATTCAGAAAAGAAAAAACTAGAAATCTTACTTATGGGAATCCTTAGGAGGAGTTCTAGAAAACCTGGATTCGATTAAGTCTCTGTGGTTTAGACTCAAGTTCCCCTAGCTGTATAATCGATGTAATTTTGCTTTAGGACTCTATTGTTAACTTTATTATTCACTTTTAGAGTTAGGCTGTAATAAAAAATTTAATGATATACACATTATAAAATACTTTAAACAATGACAGCAAAGAACTCATTATCTTCCTTAAATCATCTTTTAAACGACAAGATCCTTACTTGTCATTTACACTAAAGCCCTTCTATACTCCTCCAGCTGTGGAAACAACACACGAATTGTGTATGAATTACATTTATATAATTTTCAGTATAAATAAAGTGCTCAAGTTATCCTTCTTCCATGGGTTTTGAGGTAGAGGCATTCATGCTGTGGTTGGTCCAGTATTCTTTTTCTAGAGAGGAATAGAGGTAGCCAGATCCCATTAGTTATCTACTTTCTGATCTTAAGCTCATCAGCACACACAGTCATTAAAACACACTATGATGTGGTATGTCCACTACATTGCTAACTGTATCAAAAATCAAAATATTTAGTTTGTAAAAAACCAATAAGTACTGTATGTTTTCATCTTATTGACCATAGAATTGTGCTGAAAAATAACAGTATCTCCCTTCTGTTTGAGCAGATAACCACAACGTAATTTTTTCTAACTTGGACTTCCAGTTCCAATCACGTCCAAAAGGGAACATATATGTGAAAATGAATCGGCACTTTTACAAATCTCAGTCAGGGTTCCTCCTTGTTAGAAAAGAGAGGGAAAGTGAATATATATTGAGATACATATACATATATATATAATTATATATATATATATAATTACCCTGTTTCAGTAGCTTGTTGCAACTTCAGAAGTCCTTGTCAGAGTGCAGAGGTGGATCTATATGAAATAGTGAACCTGGATAATTTATCATAAGTATTTCTTACTTTCATGAAGGAAGATGGATTGTTTAGAGAGGGTGCTTGTCACCTTACTGAAAATCAACACAGGTACATGGACTCTGACAAGTCCTTCCACAGGTTCATATCATTCATTTTAGATCCAAGATGAAATGCCTGACCTGCTGGTGGTGGCTGTCACCACAGAGCCATCTCATTGGGCTCTTGAGGGAAAATACTTTGTTAATTCAGACTTAATAGTGAACATATAAATTTAAAAGTAAGTTGAATTCCCCCCAAAACAGTTAGCTCATTCTAGAAAATGGATTATTACCCACAGTCCATTGCCAAGATATTGCTCTGATACTTCTGGAGAAGTCCAAGAGATGGCAAGAAAGATCCTCTCTTAAAGATTCATGTGCTATACTTAGTGTAGGGAAGGAAGGAAGGTTAAAGCTGCAGGCAACTGCTGTGTCCAAGACTGCAAGAGAAAACGGAGAGGAGAGACTCAACTTTGCTTTAGATACTGAAAAATCTAGGTCTCCCACTTACCGTAGAATCATATATGGAGAAAGGATTTCTTAAAAAAATCAAGGATAATTGAACATTTTTATGATTAATAGGCGTATCTTTAAGAATAGAATGACCACAGTTAAGAAATTTCCCAAATATCTCTGTGTGTCTTAATTTTTCCTTATGTTTCGCCTGAAGCAGTTCAACTGAAGACCTCACTGGCACTTTGGAGAAAGATGTACTGGAGACCGTGGAGAAAGGTTAGGAGCTCAGAGTTAGTCAGGGTGGCTGTGTACGTTGATACTCTAGAGAAAGCTGCCAGAAAGCTGATCTAAACTTACACATATGTTCTATAGGCTTGGAGCTAGCCTCAGTGACAGCTTTCCTCCTAGACCAACTCAGAAGCTGATGGTACCCGGGGAAGTGGCTCCATTCACAATAATGCACTGGGCACATAGTGGTGCTTGGCCAGACTGTGACACAAACATTGAGACATTTATTGGGGCAGGACTGAAGACTCTGGTAATAGGAAAAAAAATAATAATTGAAGACTGTAGTCTGTTGATTAAATATTTCTGCCTCTGGACACTTTTGCTGAAAGGAATCTGTCATGGTGCATCAGTACTAGCACCAGAGTTTGTAGGGAAATTTGGTCCAGATTGCTCTGTGGTTCCAGATGACCCGTCTCACATCACTGGACTGAAGAACTCCCTTCTTTCCCTTGACCTGGTACAGTGTAAAAGCGATAACTTTCAGCTTCCATTGAGAAAGCCATTTTGGGTGTTTTGGAAGTGTGGCTGATTCATTGGCTATTGCTGATAAACAGCATTAAAGGGATTAGTTGTAGACACAATAATTTGTTGTTCTGTATGTTATAATTCTTGTGAACACATATTTTAACAATTTTGTAATGAAGCACTGTTTACTCATGGAGCACAACGATTTTGGAGTAAAGTTGTTGAATAAATGCTCTCCACTTTGGGTAACCGATCCTTACTTTTGCTACTCTTTTCCTATTCACTAAGTACCTACTATGTGGCATCTTTCTTCAAATGACTGGAAAAAAAAGAAACGCTATTACATTTGTCTGTGTAATAGACTAGATGTAAGACTAGAGTTTTCATTAAATTTTTTTAATGAAAAAAACATTAAGCGTTTATCTATTCATTTTTTCCATTCTTAAGTACTGTCCAAGCAACTTAAGTTCTTTAGTGTACTTTTCAGCAAAATTGTGCTTACAGTCAAATAGGACTAATTATTTTCAATAGTTTCAAAAAGAAACAATTCTTATTGATACTATAAAATGCAGTTATGTGTTCCTGAATGCAAAAGCAGTTTCTTAGAAAAATTTGTCCACAATCAGGTTTTATGTTCTGTTGGTGTAGTTACAATTTTAAAAGCGTTTCAAAAGCAAGATTTGCATACATCAGTAATGGGTATATCACCACAATTTTTTTCTAGTATGCCAATTTCCAGTGAAGTACTTGGGCATCTTTACAAAACAAAAGACAAATAAAGGCAAAATAAAAGGCGAATAATTTCAAGGGGAATATAATGACTTCTGGCTGGTAGGTGGCATTATGAAATAATAGTGAATTAATTTCAGCAAACATATTAAAATACTAGTGAAAAGATCTCGGAATGACCCCAAAACCAAAACTTGCATATTTTTATTTCCAGTGCTGCTGCTTTTAGCTGTTTTCTCAGTGATATATTTACTGCCATTCAATTCTTGGACCAATGGAAGGTCATTTGCATTGCTCTAATTCAAGAAAAGCATTTAAATAGGCAAATTAAGCCTGGAATTGTGTGAAAAGGAAGTTCATGACTCTTCCGTGTTCAAACAATAACATCTAAACATTAATCGTCTCTCTGTGCTTTTATTACCAAACCCAATTACATGATACTGAATTAAATAGTCCTCAAAAGAAATTTAGATAGCTTTCAATGAACGTACTCTGTAATGGTACTATGTCAGCATTATCATTATTTAAAATCATAGCATGCTAGCTGTTGTTGCAGTGTTATATCCAATTTACTGAAAGTTTCCCTGTTCATACAACAGAAAAATTGTATGAGAGCAATGCTTTTAAAAGCTACTATTGAAAATGCATGGGCTTTAATAAAGCATGTGTTCTGGGGTTTTTTACACTAACAGGTCAGGAAGTAGGTGGACAGTTCTACTGTGACATTTTCAATTTGTAAGAAAACTTTATATAAACAGTTCATGATGTCTGGTCATTTAGTTTGGCAGGTGGCAAAAAGTGCATCTTGGCTAAATTTCTGAAAAAAACCCAACACAACAAAAAACAGACTCATGTTGTGTATACCACTGTCTGAGGGCCTGATCCCAAGGCCAATGAGGATAATGGGAGGCTTTTTGTTAATTTTGGTGGAGAACAGATTAGCAAATCCACAGAATGTCTCAGACTATCAGTTCTCATTCCACTTCCAAATAAACCCCCTTAATGTAAAACTAATCTCCTCAAAGACCCTGCTTAGCTGTGTAGTGCTGAAGTTATACCATTTACAAAAAAATTAAGTGTAAATGAATCTCCTATGAGATGTTATTACTTTCAAGTCACAGTAAATAAAATTATATGGTATTTCTAAAACCAGAATTAAGCAGAGTATGAACCTGTAATTGAAATGTACAGTGCAAGAAATAGATATGGTTAGGTAAGGTGAAAACTTACTCCAAACACAACTCATCAGATGTCTTAGAATCAGCTTATCTGCCCACATCCAGTAAGTCAGAGTTATTTAACAGCCCATCCTAGACTAAGACATGGATACCCTGTGTCCTTTATGAGTAATAATTTTAAAAAAAAGATAAATACTGCTGTGTGTGCTGGAACTTATAAGCCTATATGATATGTATGTCTCATGGCTCATTTCAAGGTCCATTTGAAGTTTTCTTAGTAGGTGGAATATTTATAAGGTCTTTTCTCTCTCCCATGCTAAGTCTCGGGGGCCTAATATTGATGCAGGATTTCTCTCAGATAAAGCACTTAACAAGGATCTGCTCTCAGCCTGGTGGCCTATTTTCATAAAAGTCACAAGAACTCAATTTTCTGTGGGATTTTTATGTCTCTGTCAACTTCATTGAAGTTGGCTAAGTAGTTCAAATGTTATTTGGGGATAACAGACAAGCATTCACATATACAGACTGAGAAATTTATAGTCAAATTTTTAAGGAAAAAAACCAGACTAAAAGTATTCCCCAAAGAACTTAAAATCTACTAGAGAAAAGTAATTTTACCATAAGTAAAATCTTTTTTTAGTGTTAAAGTTAGAAGTAATTTTTTTTTAGGATATTTTTGCATCAAATTTTGTCATCAGCTTCCATCACACTAACGGCTTGCAGTGTGTAACATCATTCTTTGCTGCTTGGCTTAGCTTTAACATTAAGAAACTGCAAGCAAAGCTTTTGTTGTGTACACACCTCTGTGTGTCAGTCTGGTTGTTTAATAACTTCTCAACTCACTGACTCCACAGATCCCACCAAATGTTAAGAGGTGATAAATATCTCAAAGGCAGTACCCAATTCTGGTTCACATAACCTGGCTGCTATCTGGGCATCCCCATTCTAATGTGTGGCACCAGCTCTGGAAGTATAATTTTTTTATTCCTTCATTGGTGACTTGTGCCTTTCAGGAGTCAGCTGAAATAGATCCCACTGGAGGATAAAGGCTTTTCCCTATTTTTAAAACTTTTCAGAACTCCTCACAGTCTTCAAGTCTGTGCATCCCTGGGTAAGCCCCTGTGGCTTGTAAATCCCAGCCTACCTGCCATCCAGAAGAAAGCAGGCAAGAAGCAAAATATCCATCTCAGTGATTTTAGTCCATCATGCCTAACTGCTCTGAAGACATGAGTAAGCAGAAGACATAAAAAAGAAATATGATAGTGGAGGAAAAAAACCAAATAGCTATTTTTTTAACTGAACAGGTCGTTCAGCCTCCCTCTTCTTTGCTTCAAGCCTGGGATTGGTGGCTTTTGGTTTCTGAGTCCATGGTTTCTTTCTTTTCTTCTCATCTCATTGCTGTGTCCTACATCTTCTAAACCTGACAAATTGCCAGATCATATCAGATTAAACTTTTCATTGATTTCACACTCCAGCAAGGAAGCATTTAGTGACCTTTCTCAATCAGTCTTCCCTGGCTGAAAAACAGTTCTATTTATAGGGTTTGTTAGTATGTAGCCATTATAACTACCCAGAGCAACTGCACTTAGTGAAATGCCTTGCGTGGCCGGCACATACTCCCTGTATTATTTAGGTAGTAAGGGGCAGGAAAAAATGCCCACACAGACCAAGGAGCAACCAACTTCTGCCACTGCAAAGAAACCAAATTTAATCTGATGTGTTCCTGAAAAACAAAGACTTCTAAGTCCCATGGCACAGATACAAAGTTCAGCTCGATAGCAAGATTTGGCATGATGAAAATCAGCTGTAGGGCCTAAAGGCTATTTCAGGGGAAAGCAGGGTGACACATCATTATGTTCACATCATTTTGGTCAACCTGTGTACTTTGAATGGCTGTGAAGAGTAAAATTTTGTCTTCTGCACTTCTAGCTTGAGGAAGTGACCTTGGCAACAGAATCAAACCAAAAGTGGCCTTGATCAGTTTGTCACCATACCTAGACACAGGTGGCAAGGAAGACAGCAGCTGCTGTCACAACAGCTGGTGGTCACATAGGCATGTCCTCAGGCTCCTCAAGAAATAACAGCAAAAGTCATACCAGTATGACTCTGACCTGAAGGCCTCAAACCAGACAGCCAGCAGGGAGGAGGTGTGAAGTCTGCAGTGATGGCACTCTCTAGGAGAATGAGGTAACGGTTCACCTGAGTTTTGTCTTCCTAAGTTAATAAGAAGCTAAACACCAACATGAGGAAGGTGTGACCCCCAAATCCATTGGCACAAATTCCTAATCATCAGTCACAGCATCTGACCACATTCAAAAATCTAAAGTCAGTGGAGAGGTATCAGCACTTATTCTAGCCTAAACAATGGAAATGGGTTAGATGTACGCTAAGAATGAAAGTTTCTTGCATTGACTATGAAGTGATCCCTGTATGACCAGCTCAGATAGACCTGCATTACAAACACTTGCAATCAGGCAAAGTGAATTTGACATCAAACATCTCACTGCAAGCATTTATAACAATCACAGATGCTACTTTCTGTATTTACAAAAATCAGTAAACCTTCTTGTATAGTATGTGAGGTGCACATCAAAAGAAGGAACAAAGTTACAGCTGGAGAAAGGTCTTGTATTAACAGTCCACGTTAACGTTCTAAGTTTAATTTTTCAGGGCAACCATCTCTTTGCTGTAGCAATCTATCAGCTGAACTGCTACCTTGTCACATAAAACTCAGAGGACATAACACAAGTACAGCAAGCGTCGCTACCATTAGGCTGCACTAGAGAAAGAATATTCACATTTTCATGTCTGGAAACAAAAAACCTCTTAACCCAGGGTATTGATGGTTTGTTTTCTGAAGAATCTTACTTCCAAACAAGTTTATGATAGCTAAAGGTAGATTTCATATGGCATGTTTTCTTCTGTAACAGTATGGCGAGCTTCTTTTGGAAGGGTCTGAAGGTCAAACCTTACCTTTGCTTTATGTAATCCTATTGTTTTCCTTTCTTTGGTTCTTCTATACAGTGTTCTACACAAAATGTTTTCTGACATGGAGGATGTCTCTGGCACTTTATATTTGCAACAAATCAACTTGGCTGTCATCTTATGTAAGAGGGTCTGTTCACATGTGCCGGCAATCTGAGACACTGGGAGTGCAGGGGACTGTGAAATTGGCACTCTTCTGCAAGTTTCCTAATTTATGTAGAAAGAAAGAGGGAATTATTTCATCTCTAAATAGTGGTGTTTACATAACTATCTATTCTAGATAAATCTAGAATGTGCTTTTAAGAAGAACCATGAGAAAAGGGAAGTCCGCAAATACTTTGGAAAGCACTATAAATGTGAAATAATGACTATAGATATGGAAATAACACTTTTTGCGGGTAATTCAAGCAATTAAATCCATTATTTACTTGAAAAGATGATTAAGATGTGACCTGAGCACTGTGCGTAAGTACCTCAGAGTGAAGAGATTTCTGATGCTACACAACTCTGGCACTCAAAAATGGCAAGAGGAAATCCCAAGGCTGGAAACTGAGTGAGATGAAATGAGGCAAGAAATCAGGCATACAGGGTTTTGTTTGTGGTTGGTTGGTTTTTGTAATTAACCTTTGAAAATGTTTGTTCAGGAAAGGGGCAAACTCTTTATCATTCTGGATCTCTTTAAATCAGAATTGGATACCTGCCTCTAAGAAACACCAGATTGTAATACAACTTGATGGACATTTTATTCAGAGATGTTCTTCAGTCTGTATTATACAGAAAATCTGACTAAAATGTATTAGTAAGAATGTGGATGAAAAAGCTGCACAGCACCCAAAACCTAGTCACTTTGAACCTTTTTGTGAATGAGATTGTACAACCTGACTAACTGCAACAGTGGATCCCACCCTGTCCTGGGAGGGATATCTACTAGTACTTGATAAGGCTATTTCCAGTCATGTGTTCCTATGAATATATCATCTTATCAGGTTTCAAAAGTTAAATATCTATGAAAATGGAAACATTGTTTTCTCTTGGTTCAGTCAAAGACAGTTGATAGCAAACATCCTTGGACAAATTAAGGTGGTGTTGAAAAGCAAATGGGAATTTCCATCCATCCTTATCCCTGATCATCTCCTGGGTCCCAAGCTCCAGTTAAATCTTTCAAAAAAAGCTTTTTACTTTCACTTCATCTCTTCTGAAGCTGGGGAACCCAAACCCTCATTAATCTTGCTGCAAGTGCTTTGTAATGCTGGAGAACTTTACATCACCTATTTCGATGCAGAGTTAGCTCTGTGAGTGACCCTCTGTTAGTTCACTTTTCCGCTGATTCTCCCACTAACAGCAAGAGGCCGTCTCACAGTGTAGCAGTCCACTCTCCCCAGGTCGTTAAACAGGCTCCATTGTGGCATCATCTCAAATGGGCAGAAAGCAAGGGATGAAACAGTTGCAATTCAGTAACCAAAAATTAGATAAAGTACCAATTCATGCCCAACATCCAAAATCTAGCATGTCCTGTTTTTTAAAATTGATTGTACAATTCCATAAAAATGTACATTTGCCTTCTGTGCAGCAGAAGCTAGCAGGTACTCAGGAAAGAAATGGTACATAGCTACAGATGCAAGGCAATTACCTCAAAAATTATCACATTGCATGTGGTCACCCTCTAATAGCAGTGTTAAGGATTTTTCCTTTTTTTTTTTTTTTTCCCCCCAGTACTTGAAATATGCACCTGGGTTCTGAGACTGCATTTGAAGCCTTTCATCATCCATATGATAATGGATACCCATGGCTACAAAATAAACTTGCCAAAACACAGAAACATGCAAGAATTCCTTGTGCTGCTTTATACTCATTGCAGGTAAAATGCCCAGACTGAATATTGCTCAGCCTTAAACTTCGTCCCCCTGCCCCCCCCCCCCCCACCGCCAAGAGACCCGACTGCAGAGACCTTGAGCTGAGCCGTGGGGCAGCACCGGAGCCCTCTGGATACCACACTTTTTTTTGCCATGATCTTTTGGCACAACTGAGACATCTTGTTCATCAAGTCTCCCTACCTGTTAGTGGGGAGAACATTGCCTCTCTAAGAGAGGCATTATGAAATCAAATTAATTGAGGTGTATGGAGTACGTGTATATCCAGATATGTTGAGCAGGCATTATGCAGAAACTCTTAATTTAAGCAGCTGTGAGAATGAGCTCTTTTAAACTGCTTAAAATAAACAGTTGATCCTCTTTCTCTCAGCTGTGAATACCACCGCAGTAACCTCTGCTTTGTGACTGTCAAAGTTAAGATCACAATAATATATAAACTATATGAAACATTGAAGAGGGCTTGTTCGGTCGCTCAGATGGAGACAATCCAGCTGGACTAGTATTAGCCAGTTATCCAGGGCAACAGACCACACCAGTCCCAAGAGGTCGCTTTCTGAGACAAAATGAAGATTCAAGAACATTCAGTTTCAAGACTCTAGTTGTTCTGGCACTCATTTATACTTAAATGTCCTTGACAATTAACATCAGCTGGTAATAACCTGTTAAGCTTTCCGTGATGTGAATACGGGAGGTTAAACCAAACAGAATAGATATCACTGTATCACAGGCCAGGTTGAGTCAATGGTTTTGCATTGACATGTCCATGGGGTTTGAAGCTGACAGCAGGAGAAAGAACCTTAGAGGAAATTAGGAAATCAAGCAATATAGAGGGGATCATCTACTTCCTGAAGTAGAATTGCCATTAATCTCATTGATACTGGTTTGGCTTGCTTGAACTGTTTCTGGGATAGTTGCTTGGTCTTGATAAGCAAATAATTAAAAAAAAAAAACAGAAGAAAAGCTACAGACTGGACAATTCCTTGAAATAGAAGGGTTTTTTAGTGTTTTGCAGCTTCAAATCTGGTTTATAAATTACTCCCTTAAAAATACCCACAGACCTTTATCCCCCGCAAGCCTCTTATCCCCAATGTTTCTCTCATCATGGTGCTAAATTCTTTCCTCCGATCTGAGCACCTGACTCTACCTGACATTTAAGTGAGATGCACACCCACATCTGAAGGCGAGCTTTGGCTCTTTGAATCCAGATTTGTCTTTATTTTATTTACAGAGAACAGAGTGCAGGGACAACAAAATAATTCAAAGAAATTATTTATGGACTACTCTCATCTATTTTCCTCTAGCTAAACTAACAAGATTTTGACACAAATAAAACACAAAATAAAGTTTACTTACATAAAATAGTCCACGTATACCTGATTTTTTGGGAGGAATTTTTACTTTTTTGAAACCATCTTAATTTTGTTCTTTTAAACAGTTCCATTAACTGCTGTGTGCAGTGTGTTATGCAAAACATCTTTAAAGATAGCAGTTTAAATTGAGAGATCATCATGTGCCTTCTGGAGATTATATTTTATTGAATGCAAAGCTAGTCTTTTAAACTAACCATGCTATTTATAAGATGCCTTACTGATAGATTTATAAATGTACCTGAGAGACTACTCTTAGTGTTGCTTTTTCACTTAAAACCGTTTTGTTGATGGAATCTAATTTTGGACTCACATCCAGGTAACCATACTAATCCATTCTTACCGCAATAATCTCCCACTAAGCTCACTGGATATAGTGATTTAATAATAGCATAGTTTGAACACTTTATACATTTATTTTTGAAATGTGTGGACGCATTCTCATCTAATTTCCTTGAAGGAGTTCCAACATTTTTTCTCATCACATAAATATTTATAATAGATGCACTGAAATAGTCTCCAGAAAATACAAAGCCAGACATTAATAGAAAAATTTTACACAGATGAAGGAAAAAAATGCTGTTTTATTTTAAGTGCAGAAGAATAACTTCTAATGTTTTATTCATAAGTAGAATTTCTGAGAACTTCTTGTTTAACCCTCCTCCTGTTCCCAGATACTATAAAACCGTAGAAATGGGGGCCAATACTGCAAACTGCTAAGCACAGCCTGCAGGAGGTTGAGAGCTCTGGTTGACTTGGTGGGAATAAGTTTTAGAAACCGAGCATTCATTTCTTCCCTTGGATACTCCAAAAGCCCTTTGAAATCCTGCAGTCAATCAGACTCTAAACATTAATACTGCATGAACTTTTTTCCTTCAAATGATATTTTACATAACATGAAATGAACCACAAGACCAAAGACTGATGAAAGGACTACTTGGTGAAGACTGTTATGAGCTACTAATTACATAATGCTCTTAATATTTGTGAGCCTCAGTGCTATGGAGGGGAAGGACAGAAAGAAGTACAACACAGTTAAGGGATCAACCCCTTCTTTTAAAGGTTTTAATTCAGAAACCCCTCTCTCTCCGTGAAGAAAAAGCTACACAAAGACCACAGCACCCCGCTTCTTTCAGTTCAGTCCATGTCTGAAAGACAGAGGAGACAGTGTCTGTTTGTAAGCGCAGGAATACACATTTCACCTTGTTACTAAGCTATAGAAAATCAACAAAAGTCCTGCTTCATTCCTCACCTGCAGTCTAGGAATAACCAATTTCCCACATCTACTTTATTATAAAGCAAGACCAGTGGTCCAGAGGCTATCTCCTGCAGTCTGACATTGAACAAGGCTATTGCCAGGAGAAAAAGCACAGTGCAAGTTGAAGGGAAGGTACATGACTATCACAGCACTCTCCAAACTAGCCAGCTGCAACAAGGTCTTTTACCATCTCATACCAACATACTCTTCATGCCAGTCCCTCTGCTGCCTTCTCCTGGTCTCACCTCATTCAGGGCACATGTTCTCTCTTTCTTCTCTCTGCTTCTTCCTCCTCTCTCTCCCTCAGCTGCTCCCTCTTCATTGGCTGCCCAACCACTTCACAGAACCAGCCACACCTGCACTTTGTCCACATCAGCCAACCCACCACCCCTGAAGCCAGCCCACAGCTGTATATTATCAATGCTAATTAACCTGCCTTCATTCCTCTACACATGGCCTTTAGGTAACTGTGAAGACAGCTGTGGGCACCCCTGTCAGAACCTATTACTTTCTACCTGGCTTGTCCACCTATCACCTGTGTTTTCCTGGGTTCATTTTTAACAGTTCTGCTCCTGCTGCCATGATTGATAGTGAGGGCAGCTATAGCTGACTGCCTTTGATTCTGAAAGAAGCAACCAGAAATACTGTATGAAAGAATATATTTTTTTTACTAGCCATTGGATTTTTTTCTCTCTGCAACTCTGCAAGAGCTAAAGCTCTCAGTGATCCACAAAATATCCCCCCCTTTGCTGCTGGTTTGCTCACTTGCGTATGTTGCTGACACAACTGTCCAGACTGTCTTATTGCTAGCAATGTTGTACTTGTACATTTTAAAAATACGCTGCTCTTTGTGTTCATTTCACGATGTTATATATGTAAGACGCACATACCTGACAGATCTAGTTATAATCTTTTATATGTAATCTTAACTTCATATAAGTATCAGTGCATACAACATGAATACAATTTATATACAAATTGCATATGCATATATACAACATATAAGTGTGTATATCTGTAGATACACACACAAATCTATACATGGTTATATCTAGAGTGTTTGCTCCTTACAGTGTAGGTAAGTTTTCTATTTGCTGTAACTGCTGAATTCTCAAAGCCAAAACTTCTTCCTTAAATAGGTACAGCAGCCAACACAACAGATCACAAGAATTTTCGTATGAGGTCAAGGAAGTCGTTGAACAATGCAGTGTTACATCAGAGGAGGCTGTTTCTATCAAGGAAGTTGTATGCTATAGTGGAAATGCCAACTAAGGAGCCTGCAGAGAACAAAAGGCAGCAAATTATAGAGCCCCAGCCCACATATAAATGCTGTATCTCCTCCTGCGTAGCTTGGCCCAGTCTCAGGATCCAAAGAAACAAAAATGGAGGATTTAATTCTAGCTTAGGATCTGGATATCAAGGAGAAGCTCAACAGACAACACATCACATCACAGGTCTATAATCAAAGCCAGCTTTGCAAACAAGCTAAAACCCTATTGCAGTCTAGCCATGTTGGCTTAAAACATATCCCTTTCCTGTGATGTGGTTGTATATACTGGGCAAAAAACGACAGCAAAGTAAAAACTGTCAATTATTCTCTCTACCCTGAGCTTGGCTGCCTCTACAGCTTCCTCTGGGACTTGCATCGTCCTCCTTCCCTACTCCAATGAGTCAGCAGAATTCCTTAAGGAGGTGGGGGTCTTCCCTCTATTGATATAGTGAGTCAACAGAATGTGCTGACCTCTTGTTCAGCAAAAATTAGGGAAAAAAACCCCACCACACTTCAAGAGGACAAGCAACATTTTAAAATAGAGGGTTTATCCTCAGCAACTCAGTAGTCTGCAGTGCTGACGCTGATTTTTTACAAGTCAACAAACATGAATCCTCATATTTATAAACCCTTCTGCTTACAAAATCCCTTTTCCACTGGATCTGTCCCCAGCGCAAGTTGCTGGGGGGAGGAGGTGCTGTCATACTGCCTTATAGCTTCTAAAGGTCAATGGGCTTGCAGCTCCTTTTGAGGCTCCGTGTACTGATGTCTTTTGGGGAAGTCATGTCTGAATCACTGCCTTCATTTCACTAGGGAAGAGGGCTAAATGGAGGGAATCCAGAATTGCATGGAGAGCACTACACGGGAAAATAGCTGAACAGAGTGGTCATTGCCTCTGGTGTTCAGCAAAATTTGACAAGCATCACAAAAATGCTACTACTGAAAATGGAAGGGCTTGTATGGGGACTGCGGCTTTAGTGCTTTAAAGGAGTACAAAAAGTCTCTGATTAAAGCATGGAAAAAACCTATGTTTAAGGATGGTTTTGATGTACAGGGCTGAATCAAAAGCAGCCTCTGCCATGTTATGAGGACAGCTACCTTTTTTCTGTTTCTTTAGCTTCTAATACTTATGGTTTCAGTTATCAACTCTGCTTTTGGAAATATTAAAAGATGCCTCTATCCCATTTTATACAAGTCTTTCATGTAGTCTACACAGAAAGGGATGAATGCTAGAGTTTGGCCTGACTCTGGGGTTTGACTATTAAAAAATTAATTTGAGGATTGGAATGATTTTGACATATAGAAGACAAATCCCTGCACTAAGGAGCTCATAGTGTAGGGCTAGCACAGAATTGCTTTGGTGCAGTCCTGAGAAGGAGATGGGACAGCCTTTTTCCCCCAGAAGGAAAACAGGAGACTCTCTATTGGGAAAAAGGGCTGATCTCTGCCTGTTTGTTGATTACCTTGTCAGCCACCATGGAGCTCCTCACATCCAGTTAAAATTGTTCTATATAAAAAGAAAAAAAGGTTATAAACCCTTTGCATCACTCCTGGTTTTCTCTGAAAGCTTCTAAGTTGTAGTCCTGAGACTATAAACTAAACTTAAATTGCAGCTTTCCCAATGTAAATTGCACAGTTTATTTCCACTGGCTGCATGCCTGTGATATCCAAGCTCTTCCACTCAGGTGCTAAATCACTGACAGCTCAGTTTTCACTGCAGATCCTGAAGATGTCTTTTCATTTGTTAGCTCTTGGCTTTCAATATTGCTGCATTCAATTTCTTTTTTCTGCAGGCATCATTATCCCCATCTGTTACCTACCTCCCCTCTCCTGACAGTGCCCTTAGTATGACAGACATTGTTCAAACATGTATGAATACCTTTAGAGCTTCGTCAAGGAAAATGCCAAACAGTAATAAAAACAGATTTTGGAGAATAAGCAGTCTTTTCACCCATTTTAAAGTTGCTACCTCCCATGCTTAGAGGTTTGATATAGAGCTCTTCAGCAGTGGGCAGAAACAGCCTGAAAAACATATTCTTTTGTCTGGATACACCATCAGGATGGAGGTTTCTTTCCTGAAGGACCCCAAAATCCCAAATCTATACCAAAGGCAAAGCTCTGCCAACATTGTGGTGTTGCCACCGTTGAAGCCAGCATCATCAGCCACGTGTTGTAGATATGAAGGGAAACTTTCCGTTCAACTGCTAAGCTTGGTAAGAGCCTAGAGACACAGATAATTTCCAAAATGGCTCTGAGTTGGGATAGTAAGTTCAAACCTTAAGAAAAGTTAGTTAGGTTCAGAGCTGACATACAGAGAAGCAGAGGACTAATCCCTTACTCTAAGGCACAACCCACACTCCAGAGATGTACATTTACCTTCTTTCCTGTTGGGCGGGGGACTCTGCATCCGTGTACCTCTGGCTATGAGATTCTGGAAGGAGTATGGCAATTAGCTGACAGTGGAATTATGCATGTGTGTATTTAACGTTCTTAATACCCCAGCCTCCTTATCTTCCTCCTGGGCAAGGATTTCAGGCAGGGCTCTGCACTCCCAGCAAATTGGCACCGTGTCCCTGGCCTGTCTCGTGCCTTTGCAAGTCTCATTACCCTTTGGAAACAGCTTGCCCTCAATTTGCTCTGCTCCAGTGCAATCAGTGCAGCCAGATGGAAACGGCTTTGAAATTTACCTTTTCAAATCTCAGCTTCATATTTCTCCTTTGATGTTTCATGTCAGGTTTTCCAGTTGTCCTTGCCTTTCTTGGCTTGCCACAGCTCTCTCTCACCAGGCTGTGCTTTCCCTAGGCTTATGAGTCTCCGAGCGTCCTGACTTGCAAAGGCATTTCTGTCACAGGGTGGCTGTCACTGGAGCATTAATTACACTGCTGCAAACAACAACATGTGTCACGCTCGATGGCTGTGTCAGAGCTGGACAGCCACTGAAAATAACCCACAGAAATATCTGAGAAAGAAGCTTTGGAGGCTGCAGGAAGTTACAGTTGTGTGAATACTCAAGCAAGGCTGAGGAATACCCAACAAACAGTGTCCACAGAGCAACAGCTGGGAGAGTGTGGACTTCAAGTCTATGAACTCTGGCATGGTTCAAGTAGATCTGAAATTCACACAGGGTCTCCAGGTGTAGCCAAACTTGACAACTTATCCTGATTTAGAAGTTTTGCTTTCTCTGGTATGTATTGGATAGGGGAATAGTCCTCAAAGGAGCAGTTCTTTTTGTTACTTCTTCATTAAATTGGACCCATACTCAGAAGTTTCCACATAGACACACATTACTGCAATGTTTGTAGCACATCAGTGCAAGAAGTAAATGAATGGTACTCCAACTTGTTTTTAACACATCAGGCAAGGCTCTGATACCCTCTGTCATATACAGTGGCTGGGTACAGTGTATTGTAAAAAGTATCTAAGACTGTTTCCTAAATATATATATACACACATATAAAAACCCTATACATTACATAACATATTTGTTAGTGGGAGTGTTTCTACAGCCTGGCATGTGATTCTTGCTTTACCCCATTTTTTTCTGCACAGTCAGCTGCCCCAGTTCATGTTTAAAAGGAAGCTCTCCAGAACCGGGGAAGGCAAGCAAGATGTCTCCAGAATATTCTCTTAATCAAGCCCATCAAATGTTCTGGGACAACTAAATGAATGTTAAGAAATTATTAACCTTACTGTGGCAAATCAGTATTACATACATTGAAAGCTGCTCCAGAATGGTTTGCATAGCCTAACAAATATGTTGATATAAAAGCAGACCAAGTAAAACAAATTAAATCCTTAAAAAAAAAAAAAAACAACACCCAAAAACCCCCCAAAACCTGAATCTTAATCAACAAAAGTGGCTTAACTGGCTTCCACAACAGCTCAAAATGAAAAGCATCCAAAATTTTCTGTTCATCCACCTACACACACCTAATATCACCAAGCAGAATGTGAGAACTTGATAAAACAGGCTCTCGTGATGCTGAACTCACCAGAGTACAGTGCTGAAAGCCCAAACATGAGCAAATTCCTATTTATCAAAGTCTAGCTTCCCTCTCTTGCATGGTCTTGCTGGTAAATTTTGTTCCCTTCCTTTGATATGTCATTCTGTGCTACAACCTCTGCAGCAAAGAGTAAATTTGGAACAGAAATCTGGATTATCCAAATGAAGGGAAAAAGGGAAGTGATTTTATCCCTACCTCCCTGCTCAGACTCTCCTCCTTGTGCTGAGTGCAATCTATGGTATTTGAATTTGGGACTGAACATGTGGGCTGGAAATCAGAATATTCTAAATTGCTTTATACGGTTCCAGTTCTTTATTATTGTTTAGATCCAACTGGATTTCCACTGAGGCTGCAGCAGTAGTGCCAGCACTGTTGCCAAATCCTTCCAACTTCTTTTCATTGTTTCTGTGCCTCCCTGTGAAGGCCCTGGTGAAAAATGTGTGCTATTATTTCATGAAAGACCTTTCTGGAAAACATAAAGCTCTCCACCAACTTCACTAGGGTTTAGGCATGAGTAGCAGTGTAGCTGGCATGTATTGAAGAGACCCAGCTGAAGTTTCTGAAACTTCACGACATGAAACACTAATTGAACTGTGTGCAAAGTAGGACTGAATCTACTTCTAATATTTCTTGACTCCCTTCACTGCCAATGGTTCCTTGAGTGAAAACTTAGGGGTGCTAAACAAAATCTTCTCCTGGTGAATATGATAGAGAGCTTTATGTTCTCCAGGGCTTCTTTTCCACCAAAGAAATTATTTGGATTGCAGCTTCTTGCCTTTGTAGCATAAAAAAAAAGGAAAGGTTTTAACTTTCCCAGGTTTGATTCACCTCTTACCAACCTTGGCAGAAATCATATGAAACCACAAAAGCAGTTTAAAAAGTTGCTGTGGGAGAGGAATTGTTTCCTAAACTTTAAATGGAAAGGGCTAGAAAGGACAAGAAGGAAAAACTGTGACCTTTTCTAGTTCTGATTTCTGTTATATACTGTAGACCGAAGTGATAAAATACATACAGAAAGAAATCTCCGCTCTGTATAATCCTGTACTAGGTAACCAGCATGGAAATACCTTATACTGGCACTTAGGATATAAGAATGCTTGACAGCATCAAAATAATCACTGAGTTTGTTCCTGCTGGCTCCTTTCAGATCCCCTAAAGTAATCTTTGCTCAAACACACTTGAGGCAAAGAGATTATACAGTAAACTTTCTCCTTTTAACATCTAACACAGTAAATAACATAGTCCACTCTAATTAGCTTTTGTAAACATGCATCCAGCAGGCAAGTAAGCAATAGAAATAACCAGTGAGCAATGTAGCAATCCACTGCTTCAGGCACAACATTTTGAAGTATTTGCTGAAATGATTGCATTAAAGGAATCCTGCACAGTATAAACTGCAATCGCCCCTTTCCTCGATAATCTAACCGAGCGACAGATCTTCCAGGTGACTCACTGGCAGCAAGATGCACACTCATGCAGCAAGTCTGCTTTTGGATAGAGAGACTCAGAGTGTGGAATTTCCAGCATGACATTCTCAAGCTGTGAAAATATTTCCAAGCAAATATTTGGACTTCTTTGTTGATGATCAGCCCAATGATTCTCAGGCAGAAACATGCTTCCTCTGTCCTATTTTTTTCCCCCTAGGAATCTCAGTCCTGTACATCTAGCTCGGAAGTACTGTTCTATCAATCCTATTATTTTTAGCTTTGCCAGTGAGGTAGGTAGTCATCAGGCTGGGTCTTCAAACAGACATAATTACCTTGCCTAAGTCTTTGAATATTTGGTCTTGAGAGGGAAAAACTGCAGGTAATTCCACAGTAATGAACATTTAGATTTTCCACAGTGCAAATCTTCTGGAATTTTTTTAGACTAATGATCGATGACATATCAAGTTTTCCAGTTACAAACTATCTCCAAGAAGAGTAATACCCTCCTGTTTGGTCTCCTTGTTTTGCAGCAAGTACCCTCCAAGGCAGAACTGCTGCGCAAAGCACCTTGCTGGAGAAGAATCACCCAAGCCAAAGGCCAAGAGGACTGCAGTTTGTCCCTGGTTCAATGACACCGGAAATCCTGCCTATAACCAAAACTGTAAGAACCCATCCCAAGAAAACTATATCGAAGGAAGAAAGATAGGGAGGCAAAATCCGGCAGGTCAGTAAAAAAAGAAGTCTATGTAGGAAGAAAACACATTTAGCTTGTGTCAATTTAAAGAAAAAGAAAATTATCTAACTGCTGTTTCGGTCCTTCTTGGAACCCTCCCCTTTTTATGGTAAAGAAAAAGAAAAAAAAAATCTTGGTTGGCTCATTACTAAACCTGTCCTTGTTTCAGAAAAGGGATCTTTTAGCCTAGTTTGCTAAAACCTGGAAATATTGTCTTTTCTTAATTTTCAGATGTGTTAATAATTTAGTGAAGTTCTTATTCCAGTTTCTAAGGTAACCACACTTGCAGTTCCCTTGTGATATCCCAGCTTATCAGATCTCCTGAGGTAGGATCCCATAGCACATGCTCTCTTAACTGGGCCTTAGCTACCCCACCCTGCAACTCTTAGTAGCTCTAACTCAAAGCAAGTAGCTGCTCTTCCACTTTTGTCCAAGCTCTCTAGATATCCCAAAGTTCTGAACTATTTATACAGAACAAAATCATTTAATAGGAAATGTCTCAAAACAACAGCCACCCAACGCACCCACTCAGTGGTTATCCATCTTCCAACACAGTTACCCATTCAGGCTTTATGTACATTTAGGCCTCTGAAGCATTTGTCCTTGTTAGTAGTCATAGTGAGTCTTCAGAAGACATCTCTGTCCCCAGTCAGGACTATTATTTGTAAAAATGGTTGAAGCTTCCTTTGGTTTGCCTTTAGGCCTTAGCAGTCTGTGTGGTAGCTCCCTTGGAGAGCGAGCTTCAAACATATTCCACTTGAATTTGTTGAAAAGTTGAAAACAGTATTAATTACCTCTCTACATCTTTTTTGTCTTGAAGGAAACATCTCATGTCTTATTTATCTGGGAACACAGCTACTAACAAAAGCTTGAAGTTAGTTAGGAAACATTTCTAACATTTATAAAGTTAATGCAATCTTCTTTAAATACTCCATAGCTCGAAAGCATCTGTCACAAGTCTTTTTTGGCTTCCTTCATCCTTCTAACATCAACAGAGTCTGCCACACCCCCGAAGCCATCTGTGTATCTCGTGTAAAACTTCTACAAGGGCTTTTGTTTCTCTTGACCACCTACATCCCACAAATGGAAAGCATCACTTTTATTTTTCTCTCTTAAGCCCCCACAGTATCACCCCCACCCTTGGGGGAAGAAAGTCAGCAAGCCCATTCAGTCACAGCATGCAGAGAAGGGGTGCGTTCCCAGCAGCCCCATGCAGTGGAAATAGTGGAGGGTGGGTAGTTGAAGGGTATTGGTGTCAGAGAAATGAAAGAAGTGCGTGAATGGACTGCTCCAGCACATAGGAGAAGTGGGGTCACGCCACTGTCCAGGACTAGAGTCACAACTCTATCAGGATACCGCTCCATATTGCTAACATGGTATTTTAGCGCTAAACTGAAGTAACCCTGAAAAGCAAAATTGTAGTCTCCTTAAGCCTGTTTACTTTCTTTCTGCTACAGGTATGATCAAAAGAGTGATTAATTTGTTTTTGCTGAATCTCAGATTCATGCCACTGCATATTTTTTTTTTATTTTGAAAATAATTCTCACTGAGAATTTTGTCACTCAGAACTTGAACCAGAGCTTTCTCTGAGATTTTTAAAGGTTGCAAATCTGATTTCCTTATAAACTTCCATGGATTAGTTCTGTAATTCAAGGATTTGCTCAGCGGCAAATCTGTAGTTCTAAAATGCATGAAAAAAAACTGTCCTTGGAAGGGCCCCATACCAATTTGCAAACTCATGAAATTTAGTGCCAGTGAGAACCAGAAGTATGTTTGGCCTCATGGTTCAAAGCCTACTGAAGTCAGCCAGGCCTTTCCCACTAACCTCAATAGCTCTTTTCATTGCAATTTTAGAAAAGGTTCAGGTAAATAACAGAAAAACCCCACACCAGATTTGTTAGCCAGCTTTATTTTTGTCAACTTGCCCTCCCTGGAGCATGGCAGATGCTCAGCAAAGAAGCAGCCACTAGAGAGCATGTGGAGACCACTAACCTCTCTGTGTTTGATCTAGATTAGGACTGGAACCAGGTACCCTGAGGTAGAAGGCTGGTGCTTTAAAGCATCTTTACAACCGAGCCCTATACAAGACAAAAAGCCAACACAAATACAAAGCTTCAAAGGCAAAGTAAAAGAACATTGACCTTCAAGCTCAGTGTATTAAATGAAAGAGAGTATGAAACTGTCTCATCTCTATTGGGCTTTTTATATAAAAATTACATATAACTGTCTGAGTTATACATGTATTTGGACTCAATGGAAAGTCTTCAGTATGGAGTACATATAAATATTTATGTGTCGTTGGCAAACTTCTTAACATCACTGCTTTACGGTTATTTCTTCTGTGTAAAGCACCCTACAGGACTGTAAAAAGAGGGATATAAAAGGAAGAGGACAGACATGTTTAGTGTATTTGGAGGACAAAAGCAAAGCTAAATAACGAGTAAGCTATATAAATTATTTAAGTCATTCTATAGAAGTTTATGATAGCAAAAGGAGAAATGGGAGACCTTTGTAATGGCATAAAGAGCTCTATAGTTTTTACCTTTATCTCTCTGTGATCCTCTATAAATCAATATTGGGAAACTATCTGAAATGAGTTGGGGTTTGTAATTTACTTCTTACTGAGGCAACGATTCCCAGTATGAAACAGGAGAACTTGAAAATTTGGTGCATTATTCAAGAATGGAACAGAGTAGGAAGAAAAGAAAGAAATTTCCTTCACACTGTAAGAATAGCTGTGTTCTCCAGTGATGAGGATATAGACTGTGTGATGCTGATATGCTGAGGTTTTCTATGGTCTAAAATCTTAACTGTTTATTAGAGGAAAAAATAGCTTCAGGAATGGGTCTGTACCGAGCTTAGCACCAGGGAACACCCACCAGTGGGCACCAGAATGGTTCCATGTCTGTCTCTTCAGAGCTGCTGTCTCCACAGTGTGTCAGTATTTCATGGCATTGTTCCAACAAACAGCATCAACCGGAAAATGAAAGAGTAGGAAAGATGCAGAAACAAACGAAACAACCCAACCCAAACCCCCTGCCACAGCCCCTGCCACACCCCACACATCCCCCATCCCGCCCCCCCCCCCCCCCCCCCCCCCATATATGGGTAAAATTGAGTCAAAGTTAAAATCCATAGTTCATGGTGACAAAAGATGTGCACTTCCAAACAGCAGGTGTAGCTGACACCAAAATAATATGGTGTTGCCTTGCTGTAAAAAACAGTGGGGGTTATTTCAATAAACTTGCCTAGCAGTTAATTTGCCCTCTGAGCTCTCACCTATTCCAAATGACCATGCATTCTTTCTATATAGTATTAAGTTTAAAACCTGTTGGCTTTCTATGTATGACAGATCTCCTAGTCCATTCCAGAATGTAGGGACCAGGGCACAGTGGTATATTCTTTGCAAACTTTCTCTATTATTTCCTTGATATAGCTCAGCTTCTCCCCTGAAGGAACTTTTAGGCTATTCCCCTTTGTCCTATCGCAACAGACCCTGCTAAGAAGTTTGTCCCTATCTTTCTTATAGGCTCCCTTTAAGTATTGAAAGGCTCAATAAGGTCTCCCTGGAGCCTTCTCTTCTTCAGGCTGAGCAACCCCAACTCTCTCAGCCTTCCCTCACAGGAGAGGTGCTCCAGCCCTCTGACTATTTTCATGGCCCTCCTCTGGACCTGCTCCAAGTCCATGTCTTTCCTGTGCTAAGGGCTCCAGAGATGGGTGCAATACTCCAGGTGGGGTCTCACCAGAGCAGAGGGGCAGAATCACCTCCCTCAACCTGCTGACATCTTTTGATGCAGCTCAGGACACAGTTGGCTTTCTGGGCTGCGAGTGCACATTGTTGGGTCATTTTCAGTTTTTCACCCACCAGTACCTCCAAGTCCTTCTCCACAGGGCTACTTTCAACTCCTTCATTGTCCAGCCTGTGTTTATAACAGGGGTTGCCCTGACCCAGGTGCAGGACCTTGCACTTGGCCTTGTTGAACCTCATGAGTTTTGCACGGGTTCACTTCTCCAGCTTGTTCAGGTGCCTTTGGATGGCATCCCATCCCTCAGACATGTCAACTGCATCGCTCAGCTTGGTATTGTTGGCATACTTGTTGAGCCTGCCCTTGATCCCACTATGTCATTGATGAAGATGTTAAACAGTACTGATCCCAATAGGGACCCCCGAGGGACACCACTTTTCACTGATCTCCACCTGTACATCAAGCCATTGAGCACTACCCTCTGGATCTGACCATCAAACCGGAAACAGTCCACCCATCAAATACAAAACTCTCCAATTTAGAGAGAAAGATGTTGTGGGGGACCATGTCAAAGGCCTTTACAGAAGTCCAGATAGATGACATCCATAGCTCTTCCCTTGTCCACTGATGTAGTCACTCCATCATAGGAGGCCACTAGGCTGGCCAGGCAAGATTTGCTGGTGAAGCCATGCCAGCTGTATTGAATCACCTCCCTGTCCTCAATGTCCCTTAGCATAGCTTCTAGGAGGATCTATTGCATTATCTTCCCAGGCACAGAGGTGAGGCTGAAGTTGCTAGTTCCCAGTGTCCTTCTTTCTACCCTTTTAAAAATGGGTGCGATGTTTCCCTTTTTCTAGTCACCAGGGACTTCACCTGGCTACCACAACTCTTCAAATATCATGGAGAGTGGCTTGGTGACTACATCAGGCAGTTCTCTCAGGACTCTGATATATCAGGGATGCATCTCATCAGGTCCCTGCCTTCCAGTCCATCCACTTGAGAGGTTTGGGAAGAGAGGTTGCCAGTGAAGACTGAGGCAAAGTGGTTGAGCCTTCTCCTCATCCACTGATACCGGTTTGCCAGTCTTGTTCATCAGATGGTACACTTTCCTTGAACTTCCTTTTCTGGCCGACATTCCCATTCTTTTTATTCTTTGCAACCCTTGCCAAGTTCAGCTCCAGCTGTGCCTTGGCCTTCCTGACCCCATTCCTACACAACTAGGCAGCATTCCTAAACTCTCCCCAGAATACCTGTCCCTGCTTCCACTGCCCTGAATTTCCTTCTTGTCCTTTAGTTTGACCAACAGGTCTCGACTCAGCTATTCTGGTTTCTTGTCTTCCTTGTTTGACTTCTTACCCTTGGGGATGGAGAGCTTTTGCACTCTATGGAAAGCACCATTAAAAAGCTGCCAACTCTTTTCTGCTCCCTTGCCCCTGAGGGCAGTATCTCAGGGGCTCCTCTTGACTAACTCCTTGAAGAGCTGGAATTTTACCTTCCTAAAATTCAGGGTCCTGACTTAACTCTTCACCTCTCCCATATCCTTCAGGACTGCACACTCCATCAGTGTGTGATCACTGCAGCCCAAGATGCTTCCAGTCTTGATGTCACTGATTAGCTCTCATGCTGGTGACTACCAGGTCCAGTATTGCATCCCCTCTGGTGGGGTTGTCTATTACCTGGCTTGAGAAGTCATCCTCAATGCAGTCTAGGAGTCTCCTGGATCACCTACAGCTCATTAGGTTACTTTTCCAGAAAATGCTGGGGTTGTTGAAGTCCCCCAGCAGGATGACAGCCTGTGAGTGTGATGCCTCCTGTAACTAGAGTAAGAAGGCTTCATCAGTTGGCTCCTCTTGATTAGGCAGATGGTAGTAAACACCAGCCACAAGGTTCCGTTTGTGGCCTCAGTCTCTTATTCTTACTCATAAGCTCTCAGCATGCTTGTGGCTATTCAAAGCCTACTCATATATAGATGGTTTGGGGAAAGACTATGGCTCTCTGCCAATATGCACTTTTTTAACCAGATGGCAGTGTTGGAGTTAGAGCCCACAATGAGAGAGGGCACTGTCCTGCAGAGCTGGATGCTGCAGCAGCATTAGTAGATGTGGATGATGCTTGGCTCAGAACTATGGTGGTAAGGCAGGCTGTAGGTATGGTAGACCTGTTGATGACATCAGTTAGCATCTGCTATAAATGTTATGAACAGTGTTGCTATAGTGAGAGTGCAATGTGATGCTTTGGATTCTGGAGATGGCAGTCGTCCTGAGTTGCAGGATAGGCTGGTACTGCCAAGGAGATGATGGATTAGATCCTGCCTGTTGTGAACATTTAGGAGAGCCCAGGTGTGTCATACGGACACAGCAATTTGAGCTCTGCATCTTGAAGTAAGATCTGGAAGACTAGTAAGTGTGTGTAATTTCCTGCCACCCCATCAGTGAGAGTCTTGGAGGGCACATCGTGAGACAGGTATACTTGAAACACCAACCAAGATGTTTGCTAGAGCATCCCTGGAACCAGACAGGGAGGGCACTGGCCTTGTTTGCTTTCTGGAAAGTGTAGATTCAACAGTTCAGTTTTGTATAAATAGAGTGCACTTTGTGTTCACTTGACTTTGGTAAGCATAAACAAAACAGAGGGCAGGCAGAGCTCAAAAAAAATTTAAACCCTGACATCCCAAGAAGTCTGCACTGGAAGTATGAAGAGGTGTAAAATAATGACAAGAATGCTTCATAAGTCATCACATTTGAATTGGGTTCAGTCTTGGGAAATGAAGTTTAAATGAAAAGAACAAGCAGTTATAGCTTTATACGTCCTTTTGCTTTCAGGGGAAACAACACAATTGCCACAATCCTAATCTTCTCCAGTATGTATGAATGAAGGAGAGATATGAGATGCAAACATGTTATTCCTCATTTCAGTTGTACCCAGAAAGATCATCTTTTATCTTACAGGATTTAGCTATCATTAAGAGAAAGAGAGATTAAAGAAAAGGACAGAAACTACTTTATGTAGAGGATTGTGTGCATGTGTGTGTGTGTGTGTGTGTGAATCTCTGCTTGAAAGCAAGAAAGAAAGCATGAGACTGGAGAGAGCACAAGAAGGTCTCCAACATGAAAAGGTGGGAATGTAAGTGAATGTCTGTGTCAACAAGAGATAGTGAGGAAGCCAGGAAAGGTGAAAAAGATCAGGAAAACATATAAATATTCACAGCTAGGAAGTTTAAAGCTCCTATTTTTGCAAGATTGGTTCAAGGTTTGAAAGACTCGCTGAGTCAGGCAGTTTGCTGCCTTTTTCTGCCAGCTGTCCAGAACACCTGAAAAAGTGATGCCTGAGAAACCACTGAATTTGTGGTTTCTCAGAAACCACAGCACAGAAAAAACTGATGCTGAGGAATCTTGTGGTGAATGATTGGTTGTTTTTGGATAGAAATTGTTGTCCATTCCACTGAAAATCTGAATTTTGATATTTTTGTCCTGTCTCTGTTTTGGATTGTGTCAACTTGAATTGACACATTTGGCTTGTCACACTGAGCTGAAATATTCTGTGTCATCTCAGTATTAAAGTGCAGCCTTCTGGATGTCCACCTTCATGGAAGTTGAAGGTCACTGCCTCTTATCCTCAATTTCTACTGTAGGTGAGAGACTTGGCCTGAATCAAATTCACAGTACACTACAGTACACTGACCTGCTTTATTTGAACCCTGGAGCAATAAGATTATAGCATATCCTGGAATTGTCCATCTGGAAAGTCAAATCCACATGAGAGATTAGGAGCCTGAAGCATTAAAACTGAAACTCCTGTGAGGCTCTCCACCTGTCAAGGAAGCTCATCAGTGTTGTAAAACATTAAAATGGAAACTCCTGTGAGGTCCTCCAGCTGTCAAGGAAGCTGATCAATGTCAGACCATGCTGGAACAACATGTTTTGACATTTCCAAAGCATATTTTAATTGCATGTTCTTTAATAGACACACGTACACATACACACACACACTTACCTATTAATTACAGTTGATACAGTTGAGGCTGAAAACAAATTTGCAACTATTTAAATGTATCTTCTAACCGGTTCTAGTTGGGTTGGATAACATGAAATGTGCTTTCATCATACTGTTCACTTTGCTTGTGCATAATTTCTGATAATTTTCAGGAAGACCTGGATAGGCTGGAAGAGTGGGCTAACAGGAACTATATGAAGTTTACCAAATACAGATGTAAGGTCTTGCACCCGGAAAAATATAATCCAGGAATGCAGCACAGGCTGGGATCTACCTGGCTGGGGAGCAGCTCTATGGAAAGGGATCTGAGTGTCCTGGTGCACAAGTGGCTCAATATGAGTGAATATTTTGCTGCAGCAAAGAAAGACAACAGGATGCTGGGTTGTATCAACAAGGGGATCTCCAGCAGCGAGAAAGAAGTTATTATCATTAACCCACTCTACTCAGCACTTGACCAGCCAGGTCTGGAATACTGTGTTCGGCTTTGGTCCCCACTATACAAAAAAAATATGGAGAGGCTGGAGAGGGGCCAGAGAAGGGCCGCAAAGATGATCAAAGGACTAGAAAGCCTGCCATATGACAAAAGGCTGAGAGAACAGGGTTTGTTCAACCTTCAGAAAAGAAGGCTTAGAGGAGACTTATCACCATGTTCCAGTATTTAAGGGGTGGTTACAAAGAAGACAGAGACTCCCTTTTTACAAGGAGTCACTTGGAAAAGACAAAGGCTAATGGGCAGAAGTTACTTCTGTGGAGATTCCAATTGGACACAAGAGGAAATTTTTTCACAATGAGAACAGCCAGCCATTGGAATAATCTCCCCAGGGAAGTGCTGGATTCTCCAACACTGGGCACTTCAGATTCAGATGGACAAACTGCTGTGCCATCTTGTGTAGACTGTGCTTTTGCAAAGAAAGGTTGGACCAGATGATCCCTGAGGTCCCTTCCAATGTGATATTCTATGAGTCCTTGATTCTATGAACCAGAGCTATTAAAAATATCAAATGAGTATGTGCAGGAGTCCTGACAACACTGATAAACTTTATTTCTTGGTCAGGGCACTTCAGAATGCAAACCTCTGCTTTCTCCTCACCCTCTGGAAGGGACTATTGCAAATAAAATATTACTTCCAAAGAAGATCAAGAGGAAAATGGCAATAACTTAAAATTCAGTATAGCTTCAAGGGCCTTGACATTTTAAAGCTTTTCTTTCATTAGCAGCTTTTCATTGCTAGGTAAACATTTACCAGACAGGCAAAATCACAAGAGAAGTCTAGAATGTTCCATAAACCTTTAATTAATTATTAATTAAGGCTGAGTAGGTATGCTGAGATGCTTATAAGTAGTTTCTAAGTGAACTGGAATATTATGGCCTATTTGTTGGGAAGTCTCATGAAGATAAACCATTGACCTATCTAGATGCTCATTAATTCAGGATAAGAGAGGATCTTCCTCCATTTTCCATCATTAGCACTGCTTTACTTCTTAACACTGTCGCATGGTGGTGTTTCAAATCTGGCAATGTGATTAAGAAGTAGGAGTATATACCTTGTCGCTAATACTTTATTATAGTTCTCCTTTCATTTAGTCTCTGCCTTAATTAAATTGTAAGCCTGACTCAACAGCTTTCCAAATATATCTTTTATAGAGGAATGTGGGCTGTTTCTGTAGCATAATGAGGAGAATGCAACGTGTGACAGTTTTACTGCTCCTTTTGTTTCAGTCATTACAGCAGAGATCTCACCTATGTGGATATTTTATCTTTTATAAGGATATTGGCTCTCATTTTCCACTCAGTGAAAGATCATGTGCAGTACAAGCCAAGGTCCAATTAAACGGTGATCATTGGCTATGTTTCATCACCTTTATACCATGGTATGAAATAAATTTGATGGTAACTGATTTTGGCTTATGCCATGTGCTTGTGGCTGAGGACAAACAAGGTAATGGAGTGAAATCCAGCTATACCCTGGCCTGGGCTCAACACACTTACCAGGTCCCCTGGCTTCTTCTGGATCTCCTGGCAAGCCTGAGGCATCAAACTCGTCCTAGTTGACTATGAAGACTCAGCTGTATCAGAGGCAGCTGATGAAGATGCAGTCAACATTGTCAATGGAATTTAGGAATCAGTTGATCTGACCACATGGGAACATCTACTTTGAGAATAGATGAGTCAAGATATAGGATATGCTTTTTTTTTTATTATTATTTTTTTTTAACTGAAAGCAGGTTGTCCATTGATTGTAAAGGTGATTATAATGAGGACCTGCTCAGAGGTCCATGCTGACATTTTGACACCTATATTTTACCAGATAAATTCCACCTCAAATGTAGGCTTCAAGTTGTGTAGCTAGCAGCAGCTAGCAATGGAATCCATTAAGTAATAGTCATTGCCTCCCTCACTCCTTTCTACATGTCCACCTTTATTAACCCACCAACAAAACACAGTATTTTCTAATTGGACAATTAGTCAAACCTCAAGAATCACTTGCCATGGTCCACTACTGGCCAGTTTAACTCTTCCCTCAAGGAAGTTCTGTCTGGAAACAAAAATGAACCATCAAAGATGTAACAAGAATCAACAACAAACAGTATGGTTGCACTTAACCTTCTCTCAGCAACACACACACACACATCCGCAAATATATATTCTCATTAATTCTCTCTGCAATGATAAAAAAAAAATCTAATATAAAGGATACCTCCTGCCTTTCACAATAACACATCAAAACATCCTGATTTACTGTTATTTCAGTGATGCCAAGACTAGATAAAGTAGAATGCTTGATTGATAACAAAAGATTGAACAGCACATCAAACAGAATTATAATACAACAATCCACACACTTTCTTGCATCCCAGTCAATACAGCACACACTGTGAATGTATTAAGAACGCCAGATGCATTGATCGTTGTCAGTCTAACAAAGAAACATCATACTATTGACATTAAAGTAAATTGCAGATACTGTAAGATAGATTATAAATATTAGAAAATTAATTTTGGACTTTCTATTCCGAAATATTTCAAACTCCACATCTTATTACCTGCTGTTTTGCATTATTATTTGAACAGTAACCAGAAGTGAAATATTAAGCTAAAGAATTTGGTGCAATGCACACATTTTGTTTCTAAACTTAAAGAAAAAAAACCTTTCACTCCTTCCTGAAAGAAAGTAAAAAGTCACTTTTCATTTGACCTTTTGAAGTCAATTTAGAATGATAACCAAATGCAATAGCACCTGGTAGATGCACACAGACATCACAATTATGTACTGATGGAGATCAAGATTTGTGAATCTTTCCAAAACTTTGTACAGCCTCATAGTGTTTTGTTCAAACTGTTATCTGGAATTCCCTTAATGCCTCTTCAATAAACATATTGCCTACGTTGATACAGAACAAAACAGAGTCAATCCTTGTTTCTTGAGATGAACAAATGCCTCTTGTACTGAGAAGCTCAGAGCTTCACACAGCATTCCAGGGGTGCTCTCACCAGTGCTGAGCAGAGGGGAAGGATCACCTTCCTTGACCTGCCAGCAATACTTTGGCCAACGCAGCTGAGGATGCTATTAGTGCTGCAAGGACACAGTGCTGGCTTGCGTTCAACTTGGTATCCACCAGGGTGCCCAGGTGCTTTTGGGCCAAGCTGCTTTACAGCTGGGCCATCCCCAGCATATATTGGTGCATGGGGTTGTTCCTTCCAAAGAATTTTGTGTTTCCCTTTTTTGAACTACATGAGGCTTCTGTCAGCCCATTTCTCCAGCCTGTATATATGTATACCCGCATCTTTTCCAGACAACATCCTTAGGAGTATGCTACAAGCTGCAAGCTTTAATCAAAGCATCTTTTTCACTCATATTTTAGAAACTCAGTTCAGATATTTTCTAACATGGGAATGACTGATCATATTTATAGATGAACTCCACATAACAGTAGACAATTATGAATAGGCAACTGTTAGGACAACATGGCCATTGACATTGCTTTTAATATGGTGGTGTAGATTCTGTTATTGAATCTCATGGAAGAACACAAATATTTAGTATGAAAATCATAGCCTGATGAGTTAAGGGCTTTGCAAACCCACCAAGATGTCTGGTCATTGGTTATTGATTCAAAACTTGCTTTCTGCATGTGTGGCATGCAGAGTGTGGCAAAATGTGCAGAGAGTGGCAAAAGGACTGTATTTGTGATATGGCACTTTTCTGCAAATGCATCATATGCTAGTAATAATTGTTGAAAATCCATACTGAAAGTGGTAAATATCCTGCTTACAGGAAAGGCTTTTGTTGATTGGACTGAGACCACAATTCATAGAATGATTTATTTTGGAAGACATCTCAGAAGGTCATCTGGTTCAGCCTGCTATTGAAAGCAGGTCCAGCCTCAAAGACAGATTGGGCCAAGGTTACATTAGGCCTTGTCCAGCTGTACTGAGTATCTCCAAGGATGGAGCTTCACAGCTTCTCTAGGTTGCTATTCCAGTGTTGAGCACCATTATTGTAGAGATCTTTTCCTTACATTAAAGCAAATCCTCCTGTACTGTGCCTCATGTCCATTACTTCTTTTTTTACATTCCACAAGTAAAGCGATGTCAATTTACACACTTAAGGTAACCATCAGCCAACGTTCTATTACCTATCTGAAGAAATCAGGTGACAAATCACACTTTTTACCACTCAAATTATAGTCTTGCATGAAAGTAGGATAAAAAGACATATTCAGATATTTTGTATGCTTCTTTTCTAGGTGTATTTTAGATAGCTGCTTTTGAGTTGAAGATAAAGTAATTTATACAATAATTTCTACAAGAAAATATCGAATTACAATAAAGTGATTTCTACAGTAAAAAAGTCAATTATTTGCCTAGAAGAATTCAAGTACCATAATTAAAAGCAATAGATAATCTTAATTAATGTATCCAATATATCAAAAAAAGTAGTATCTATTTTAAGCTTTTTTCATGGGCCTGACCAATCCCATGTCACTGCTCAGCAATTTTACTGAAATGAATTTAGGCAGAATGGCAGATTATGATTTATTGGTCCATCATTCATTTAGGTCTCTCATTTTTGTAAACATATTCCCTAGATCATAAAAATGTAACTCTGTTAGAACATTTTAAATACTTGGCCTTCAAGTATTTTCTATTGTTTACCAAAGTTGATACACTACTTTCTTCTGTTCTGGTGATGTTTTGTATTCAAATCTCTACTTGTTCAGCTACAGACATGGGTTTAATTGAAGAAGGGCCAACTATATTAGACAGATGGCCATTTAAAAGGCATTTTGAAAAGCTACTTTTGAAAAAATGGACGGTGGCCTATATAAATCATTTTCCTCTCTGAAAAATATTTAACATTAAAAAGTAAATCTTAGCTGCATTGAAAATCTTGTAACGGAGGAAACAAAATATGGAAAGAGTGAAATAAATATTAGAAGCTATAGCAGAACTTAAAACATGAGACAAAAAAACAATTATGTCAGGAAATAAAGGAAACAAGTAGACAAAAGAGAATTAACTACAATTGCTGAAAAGTAGAAGAGATCCGACGTGGAGCTATGCAACAGTGATCCCCATGTAGCTGCTGGTAGTTGGAAGCACTTTGGCAAATTATGTGACCTGCCTGTATGTTGTTCTCCTTCATGTTTTCATCTTGCATTTTCCATATACTGGTCACATACTTTTGCTGCTTTCAGCTGATATGTTTATCGTTTTTTCCTTTGTTCATTTGAAGATGTAACAACAGATTCATAAGGAGACAGATGTTGATTGAAGGTCTGTGGCAAGAATGCTCATGTCTGTGAACGAAGGAATAATCAAGTAACTAACCAAGAAAATAAGATCCCCTATCAGAATGTCTGTGCAGCACAAGCCATTTGATGAGTCTTCATTACATACAGATTTTCTATTTGAGTACGTATACACACAACCCTACCTAACAGAACTCATCCATATTTATACACTGAGAGGAAAAGACAGATCATCAATGTTGTTGGGGTATTTTTTTGTTATTTACAGCCCTATTTTCATTTAACAAAGCTGTAACTTTTCATGTGTAAGGCAAGTTTCATAGTTCTATATTTCATCTGTATATAAACTTTATAAAAGGTCCTATTTTAGGGTCTCTTTTGTCTAAGGCAGACTTATCATAAAAGAAAAAAGGAGCGGGTGAGTCTGGGAAAAGCAGGTCTCTAAGGACGGGCTTTTCATTGATCTTCTGGAAAAGTCATGAGAACTATTTTCACGAACTTGAGATTTTTGACTGACACATTTTTATAGGGTGCCATATTGCTTCTCATTGCTAATGACCATCTCAAATGGATTGATTTGCTCATTTTTTCTCATTAGGCATTCTTATTAGGCAAAAACTTCCTCAAAGAAGAACTGCTGTGTTCTAACCTCTTTTGTCACACTTATTTCCAAGGAGAAATGGGCACTTAGCCATCCACTGGCTGTGAAAAACAGTTAATGGAGAGACACCAAACTAATTTTCTTTCACAGAGAGCACTTCCTGCAGCCAATTTATTTTATTTTGCTGCCCATACTAATAATTAATCATTTCTTAAACAATCTTTCTTTTTTATTAACAGGTTCACTTAAGTAACAAATGTTACATTGTAACATTACATCACAGAAAGAGATGTGATGCCATGTGATAAAATAAAGATGCCAAACAATAGACAAGACCAGAATGCATACGAGCTTAATAAGGCTACACACAATATAGCTGAGGATAGGTAATTGAAAAGTAGCATCCATGCCCAATGTTAATTACCCAATATAACTTTGAGTACTGACATCCTTAAGAGTACACAGGATCACATCAGCTATGGGCATAACATCTCCTTGCAGGTTCAAGGCTTTACCAGACATCTTCTTTTCACAATCACTTTACAGAAAACTAGCAATACAATATTATTGCCTGTTCTTTCAGGTCAGATATCTCTTCTTACATTAAAAATCTTCCTCACTAAGACTAGAGTGTTAGGATTACCAATTGGCTGGCCAGTGAAGCCAATGTGGTATTGCACTGTCACAGTATGTTCTAACAGACTGTTATTGCACATATATACATCAGTCCAGCCATCATGTCAACTAAACAGATGCAGGGCAGTCCCCTTCCCCCACGAACCTCAGACACCTTGCTGCCAAAGAAAAATTCTGCTTCAGGACTTTGAATCTGAGACCAAAACTGAAGGAAAGCTTTGATGCTGCTCCTACGACTTCTGCACCAAGGATGAATGCACTGAGACTCGGATGGCTACAAATAATCACCTTAACTCAACTGTGAGAACTCCAGTGGGTGAGTTTTGGTTCATAGGCTACAATAATGATTTGGGAACTGGTGCCATTTGCTGATGACTGTAACACTGTGTTCAGTTCCCATTTCATATACAAGTTTACTATTTAAATATTTATCTGTAATAATAAAAAAAAATTATAGCAATTATAAAACCTCTGCCTCTTTTCAGCACTTTGAATGCACACACTAGTTAATAAACTCAGCAGCATCTGCTGAAGTAGGTGTTACTTTGTGTGTTTTATAGAGGGGAATCAAAACCAAAATGTTGGGTCATGGTCTTCCTCCTGAATTTTGCGTTGCTCTGGCAACACAAAAAGACTGCATTCAGTTTAACCACCTGACTCCGTCAAGCTTGTTGCTCATGGGCAGGATGCAACACACTAGTGAAATTTGTTCACCAGAGTGCAGGGGCAGAATTGGTCTCAAAGCTGGAGATTTGACTGTTTCAGGCTCAAGATTTCATGGTTAGATCTCAAAACACATCTGCTTTTGTGTTTTTACCTTCTGTTGACTTTAACCTAACATGACAGTGGTAAGCTCTTGCAAAGTAGTGCTCAGCACCATACAGGTCTTGATAATTTCCAGTCTAGTTCTTTCTTCTACCAAAAGTGCATAAAAATCCCAATATGAATATCTGATGCTGCAGCAGGCCACTGAGCAGTACTAGGAGCAAAGGACAGACTGTCTGTTCTGAAAGAGCAAGTTCTTGCAAATGGAAGTCTCTGCTGTCTTTTTACCATTAAAATAAAAGCAAACTGCTAACATTTTTCCCACTAACACGTCTGAGGCTGTGAAACCTTAATGTCAGCTTCCTAGAAATATGTGCATCAATGAATTCCTATGAGATGTTAAAGCTTTTGTTCTACACCATATTATTGGCACACCCGTAGACATATTTTTAGCCCTAAAAACATTGGGGAAACTTGTATATCAAAGCTTGACAGTAGTGAACATTTTATAAAACAAATAATTTCACTTGACTGCTTCAATTAATAAACTCTTTGTTGTTCTCCATCTTTCTAGTGTCACCTATTTAAATTCTGAAAGGATCATCGTATGACAGCAGTGCCTACTAAGTTCCATATGCTCAAATGTATGACAGAGCTGCTGCTCCACTGAACCAAATGCCTATGCAAACTTCTGTTCCAACCACTGACAAATGGTAACACGTGCCAAACAAAATTTGCTTGCTTGTGCTCCCCATTACTCTAGGTCTTCTCGTCCATTCTTCTACTTATGCGTTCCTTAGGATTGATATATTTGTGATCTATGTCCAGGCACTGTGTTGCCCAAAGGACTCCAGAACCCAAACCAGATCTCCTAGGCTTTGTGATAGTACAATTAGTAATACTAAGGACAGAGCCAAGAACAGAAGTACATCTCCCTACATCTTCAGGATTCTATCAGGCGGACTTCGCCTCTTGCACTTGGCTTGCCTACCAAGGGGCCCATCTGATATGCAGGCACAGTTAGGGAACAGCCACAGCTCAAATAATGCCTGGCACAGGATGTTCCATTGGGGGTTTTTTTGCCTTCTTTGTGTGGGGTATGGACATTACCAAAAGAGCAGGGTTTTTACAGTGACTCCACTTCCAAAGCCACTGTGACTACCTTTGTATGCTATCACTCTAGCTAGCTCTTACTGCCTGAATGGCTTGATTTCTCTGAACTCCCACCCACCTTATAATTTGAATGTAAAGCTTAGACTGCCACAAAAATTAGAAGTTTGAGGCAATATTTTCAGCTGTTGATCTGTTTCATGTATGTTAACATAATTTTGGACCAACGTAGAGTGAGAAACTGTTTCTCTGCTGATTGTCCAAGTCTGGCTATCCTGCCATCCTATTCTTCCATCCTGCATTCCTATTGAAAGAACCACAAAAGACACAACTGACAGTCTCTTCCTGAAGGGCATTTTACTGTGGAAAATAAACAGTGAAATGATTGCAATTAGTAAATCAGATCAGCATGCCAGAGTGAGTAGTCACATGAACGAACACACAGACAGCAAGCCATTTATTCATATACTCATACATCATTTTTATAAAAATGGTAGAAGAAGTAGAGCCCTCTAATAAAATCAGGTTGGGTATTTATTAATTTTCTTCATTAATCTTACTGGGTAGGGAATAATTTACTATAAGTGCCATTACTGTTAATGAGAGAAAGAGGGCAGTTAATTTCATGCATATTTTATTTGGAATTCACTCCATCCATGAAATAATTCCACATAACAGTAGGTGGAATACAAACAGGCTAAATTGATAGTATGAGCATGGTGAAGACAACCAATTAAAACCAGAAGGGAATATTTTGTAAAATCGATACTTTGACAGCATAATAGAAATCTTCCTATTCCAGTTCAAGTGGAAACACATGCCATCTAGACTGTATTAGCTAATCAGAAAGCCTAGTCCTCCTGGAAAATATACACAGCAGGTTGGGCTCTGCAACCCTTTCTATTAATTTTGTAATGATATTAAAAACAAAGAAACAGCTCTGCCTTCAGTGGTTGTGTGCAGATAACCCTGCCTGCTGTTCCCTTGTGCTCCTGTGCACACTGAGAAAGACCTAACTGCAGAAGAACAATGCTAATGCATTCACATCAGCCAGCTGTAGTTACCCATCCTGTATATTTAAGGAGTACCTGACTATCTTCTCTGCAACTAGCCACAGTAATCGTAAAAGACCCGCTTATTAGCTGGGCTATAAAGAAGTTCTTGCAGGCCCCATGTGTGCAGTCTAGGTAATACCTGTGCAAAACCTTCAGCATGCAATGTAGTGGAGCATGGTCTTGGGTCATCAGCCATGAAATGCAAATTCTGAATTGCTTGTGGAGATCAGCTATGGGAGACAAGCCCATTCAACCTTGAGGCTTGTGGCTGTAAACAGAGCAGTGAATTATAACTCTCAGTTCAGAAGTCTTGGAGTCAGATGATAGCATGGTTTGTCACCTGGCTGTTAATCTGTTCCACCTTTTTCATCTTGTCTCTGCAGGGATATGCATTTAAAACATTTATAAATATTTTGAAATGCCTGATAACCCTGATCTAGCACTATCCTATCTTTTTCATATCAATTTGCTTGCCTCTAAAAATCATTGCCTGAAGCTACTAGATTCAAAATGCTGCATACCAGTTCAAGCAAGCTGATACTGTAAACAATTTCTATGTTCACAGCTCTCACCAAGCAGAGGCTTAGTTTCTTTGGGACTTATTTTTTGCTCTGAAAGAGAGATCAGACAGACATGACAGACATGTCCAATGTGCTATACACTTCCTTTGACATTGTTATATGCTCCCTATTCCATTACATTCCCTTCTTTCCACATGACGATGATGGACTGATTGCACTGTAGTCCACATAAACTGGAAATATAATGCAAATCCAGCACTTTGTATGACTTCTCCCCAGAAGGTGTTTGAGCACTTATTAATGAGACTTTCTAATGCACTTATTTCTGTGACCAGTTAAAACATGTCAGCCTAATGGAAGAAGTGAGTTTAAAGGAAGACTTTGAAGGGTAAGAGAAAACTAGAAGACTGATGCACAAAGAGAAAAGGCTGACAGAGCAGCAGGCGTGCTACACAACCATACAGAGCCATTTTGTTATGAAATTCTGCTAAAAGTATATGAGGCTCCTCAAGAAATGGCAAGAGAAGGAATTGTTCAAGAAAGAGATGAAAGTGGGTGGGGGAAAAAAAGGAAAAATTAGCAATAGCATCTGGTGACAAGCTGAAGGGAAAGGGATATTGGAGTTGATTGTGCTTTCAAAGATGGCAAGCCTGAATGATGGTGGAGAATTTCAGAGAAGTTACAAAAGGAGGAGAACGAATACATGCATGCTTAATTTTTTTATTTGGCCCATAAAAGGTTGTACAGGGAGGTGAGTCAGGGAGAGGGCAGGCATGAGAACATGGGTGAGGGACCGGTGATAAAGGTCTAAACATCATTCAAAACCTCCAAACAGCAGACTAGTTATTTCATATCAGAGTATCCAGGAGTGGGAGTTTGAGGATGGAGCAACTATTTCATCTCCTGACAGCTTCACCAGTAATCTGGCAATGCCACCTGAGTGGGTGAGAATACATCTCTGCACAGAAAAAAGGCCAAAAAGCAAGTATTGGAGACAAGAGAGGCTGAAAGCAGAAGTGATGATGGTTCCAAGATATGCTTTAGGCTGTAGCAGATATAAACTAGTCTGAAGAATGCCAGTGAAAAGAATTGGAAAATGGCAATTGAAAGCCAAATTATATTCTTCATAAAATAACTATTTAGAGAAGTTTAGGACTGGAAAGTGAGTTATGCATATTAATTCTGCTCTTCCCTTTACATTGTTGTGCAATCACACAATACTGGCTCTAAACAAGGTGTTCTCTCCTTTCACCAAAAAAAAAAAACAAACCCAAACAAAAAAACCAAAGCATATGGCAACCTGCTTCGTTTGACTCTGTAAGATTAAAAAAAGAGGCATCAAAGACACTCAGACTTGTACCATTTGACCAAATTAGCGGAGGAGTTTCAGACACTTGGAAGTGTAGAATTTATTTTAATTTTTAACTATGATACTCCTGGGTCTGGAATCCCAGGAGTGTTATGCTTGTTTTGCTGTGGTTGTCCTGAAATAAGTAATACAGGTTTCACAGTTTCCACTAATACTTAAAACAAAAAAAGCTCTGCTTTCAGGTGTTGGCTCATAAAAAAATCTTTCCGCTTAATTTTGAGATGTGAATGAGCGTGAATTTTAAAATGCCAGCTGGATTTATGTCTGATCAAATTATTACTTCAACCTGTAAATCTTATAATGGAATTGAAATTTTGATGCATTTGTCTACAGCTTCCCCAACCTTAACTATAAATCTGTGATTAGAAGTTAGGATGGAAGGTAACAGTAAATGGTAAGGTTGAGAGACAAAAGAAAATTAGAATAACATCTTTTTCATGGATGAGAAACTCTTCAAAATAGTTGCTACAGGTAGAAGCAACTTAATTTGGAAACCAACTATTTCAAAACAGACTTTTTTTCCACAGCAGGTTGCATTTTGCAGGACCTCAAAGGGATTATGGCATCAGCTTACTATTCTGTTTACAAAACTTCTTCAACATAGAAATGAGCAATATATTGAAAAGGATGACATAAGAAAGTGTATCTGCTTTCCAATTAGTAAATACTGCAGAAGCTTGTTAAGGAGAAAATCACTGAGGGCATAAATGAGCTGCCCATGTCTTTATGAACTTTTGGTGGTGATGGTGAGGTAAAAAAAAGAAACACCCCAATACAGTTGTGGAATTCCAGAATCAATATTTCTGCCTGACTTTCAGAAAAATAATACTACGACAACTAAATTTATCAGTAAAGTGAGAGTATTTAATTATGAAATTGTTAAAGGACATGGATCTCCATAGTATTTTTATTACTTTATTTTTTCAAAACAGAACTGTATTTTTCAAAAAAATGCCTGTGTTTCTGTCCAGACAAGTACAATTCAGAAGAGGGGGTTTATCAATATTTACTCCAACTTTTCTTTTTCCAGCAGACAGAAAGCACACATGAGCAGAAAAACCACCACTCATATCACTTAAAAGAAATCAAAGATGACTAAAGTTATCAGAGGAAGTAAAACCTTGTCTCAAACATTGTGTTTCAGTCTTGCAGGCTTCTGCATTTGTCTGTGTTGCAACATTCTGAAATAACTGGGCAAGTGCTGACAGGCAACTTCCAGGCATGTAAAGGGCTGTTGGTATGTATAGTTAAAGAGAATTAAAGTTAACAATATGCCAAAGAGGATGCAAAGGGCAACTTCGTCCACAAAACCACTCCTTCTTAATTATTAATTTCCATGTTTCTTATACTCCTTACAGAAATTATGGGTGAGTCTGCATAGATGTAAACCAAAAGAATTCCTACCTTCTATTTGACTATATCCATCTATAAATGTGCAGGATTTAAGGGCAAAGTCTCAGCAAACTTCTTGCAGCAGAAGCTCAGGTCAGACAGGACTGCTGAATCTTAAGTTGCAGAACAGAATTAGCTCATAGATAACCAGTGATGGTGAGGTGTCACTGTCAAATAGGAGACATAGGTGTTTTACTGGCTGACTGTACATAACAAAGTACACATCATGGCATACAAAAGCCACTCTCCACATACTCTGTATGTATCCAAATTACTGGCGTAGATGAACACAATTTACACTGATACAAGCAATCTATAGCAGATAATGGGAATTAGGAGTTAGGTATAAAGCTAAATGTTGTTGCTTTCTTCAGGCAGATATACAGAAAACCTACTCTGCCCAAGGGCTGTTGGTATCAGAGACTAGATTTATAGGAGCCCTATGGAACAGCTATACTGAAAAAGCTTTTTCTTCTACCGTTACTTGAGATAGCAAAAACATGTAAGAAAATGCTAATATTGTTACATGACACTCATGAATTTTGTAGAAATTAAGAAGAAGTAATCAAATCATAGGTCCAACTTGTTTGCATAGGAAGTCTTGGGCCATAGTTTTCCCTTTTATAACCAGCTACTAGTTCTGGGCATACTCCCTATTCATCTTTTCCCGGGGAACTGAACTCCACCTCTCCTAGTTCAAGAATATTTTTACAGCAGGTCAAAATAAACTATCAGTGTGAATCTTGCACTTGAAGAGCACAGCTTTTATAGGGTTTATTTGACTTAAGATATACCTTCAGCTTTCTCAAGGAGTTCCTCAACTTTTCAGCTTAGCTAAACTATGTAATCCTTGATTCAGTTTTAAAAACAGCATTGTAAGAAATTTAAAAATGACATTGCATTTTATATTCACATTTATCTCCTATAGTGGTGAACAGCATTTATCACAGTCAGTTGCAGTTAATGGGGTAGTACTTGGAACCTGTGAGGAAAATGCTTGCTGGCTTGAGCATTCTTTTTAGGAGAGATCTGAATTTATTTGAGAGGTAAGGACATAGGACAATCTTCGTTTTTCCAGACATATTGCTTCTGAGTGTTGAGTCTGAGCTAATTGGATGTATATGTGTTCTGCAGTAATATTTTATGTTGAAACGTTTTATTAATCTTATTCCTTTCCCCGGAACACAGTACTACTCCTTGGGAGTGTTCTTTGCTTTTGAATTGGGTTACCATCCTTGTTATTCCAAGTATTCAGTGAACATAACAGTGATGACAACAAAAATCACTAGCCTGTCACATATAAGCAAGCAGTCTTGACTCTACCTCCTACAGAACTGTACTTCTGCATTCTGATTCTACCTTCTACTTAGATTTCGAACTATCAGCTTGCGTCTGTTCCCATGCCAATGAGACTGTGTCAAACTGACTCTTTAGTTATTACCCTGCTCTATGTTGCCTTTTCTGCTTTTAATAACTGATACAGACGGCTAAATATGTCTGCTAAATTAAGATTTATTTCAGCAATATAGCACTGCTTTTTGCTTCTGGGACCAAACACTTCATGTGAGCCCCACTGTTATTTTTTCTCTGTGTGGTTTGTGGCTTCACCTAAGGAGAATATATCTTAAAATGCTGTCATCCTAGAATAAGGCATTCACATCTGTGATGTTTTAACTGGGCAAAACAAATTTGCTCTTCTCTAATTTGTTTTAAGGAGAGTGAAATTTTGTTTCAGGTCCCCTTTTTAGGACCTCTTTGGCCCTAATGAATCTAGGGAGCCAAACAGACACAACCTTCAATCACAGTGAAGGTTGTGAGAAAAGTGGTAAGTGTCCTGGAAATGCATCTTTCACAGATCATTGGCGCTTTTTATTGCAAATTCCATTAGAGATAATGAGAGCATTCTGCTCTTCCCTGTAACACATAGTCCAGGTTAACTTCCTAATTCAAAGAATGTTGTCCAAAACTTATTAATATCTGCTTAAACATCCTTGTAAGCTTTTGGTCAACTGAAAAGGTAGCAAACCAGACAATGACATTTTAAGTGCTTTTTCTCTGAGGACTCTTTGGTCATTCTCACACAGAATTGTGGGTTTATCAGTTATTCTTTTTTGCTAATCAGACAGCCTATATTATTCACACTGATCCTTCCCAGCCCTTTATCAAGGCTTTCTGAGTAAACTTTTGATTATGCCGTTACCTTTCCAAGTAGCATAGCAGGTTTCCCCGTCAAAGCAAGGTACGTGTTGATTAATCTAGTATGTCATATCAAACCAAATTAAAGAAGTCAGCCTGTATCTTAATTTTCACAGATCTAGAGGTTGACCTCTGGAAGGCAGCTCTACAGAGAAGGACCTGGGGGTGCTGGTGGGCAGCAAATTGCCCATGGGCCAGCAGCGTGCCCACGGGGCCAAGAAAGCCAATGGCATGCTGGGGTGCATTAGGAGAAGCATGGCCAGCACATCGAGGGAGGTGACCCTCCCCCTCTGCTCTGCCCTAGTGGGGCTGCGTCTGGAGTGCTGTGTCCAGTTCTGGGCTCCCCAGTTCAAGAGGGACAGGGTACTACTGGAGAGGGTCCAGTGGAGGGCTACGATGATGACTGGGGGACTGAAGCATCTCCCTGATGAGGAAAGGCTGAGAGAGCTGGGCCTGTGTAGCCTGGAGAAGACTGAGAGGAGATCTTACCAATGCCTACAAATATCTTAAGGGTGAGTGTCAAGAGGATGGGGCCAGGCTCTTTTCAGTGGTGCCCAGTGACAGGACAAGGGGCAACAGGCACGAACTGCAACACAGGAAATTCCTTCTGAATATGAGGAAGAACTTCTTTACTTTGAGGGTGATTGAGCACTGGAACAGGCTGCCCAGAGAGGCTGTGGGGCCTTCTGTGGAGCTGCGCTAAGTGAACTTGCTTGAGCAGTGGGGTTGGACTAGATGATCTCCAGAGGGCCCTTCCAACCCTGACCATTCTGTCATTTATAAAGATGCAAGAGCCAAAACCCTCAAGACAGTAAACTAAATAAGTACCACAGGGCATCTATAAAGGAAGAAGCAGTGGGACGGACTGGGAAAAGTCACCTTTAGCTTTTGTTATTTCTTCCACTAATGCTTGCTTATAAGTCTTTATTGATGTAATACCTCTCTTATCTGCTGCCATCAAGTTCTCTACACTGCTCTTCAAGAGCAAAAGAACTTGTTATCAGGACCTTAAAAATTGTCTTTTATCAGCAAGAGCAACACTACCTCAGGAAGTATTGATAAATGCTGTCTCTACCTAGTCCTTCTCTGCCAGACACCTCCTGATCTGCCTACTTGGCGGTCCCTGGTAGTCCAATTCCTGAGAAAGAATAAACCTTAGATTTGAACTAAAATGTGTCTCTTTGTATATCATTAGAATGGAAACAAAGGCAAGAATATGAGGTGTCTTTCCTGGCAGGGTGAGCCAAGAGCTTGTCTTAACCTTGACCTGAATGAGCACGTCTGAAAATTCTCTTATTTCATAAAGCTGAGCCACAGTGAGACATTTTCAGCCTTTTCCAAAGATGGATTCCTACTCAGAGGCTTTGAAAGGAATCAATATGGTCCAGCCTTTTTAAAGTGTAGCTGGAAAATCAGGAGAAACCTGTTTGATGTGAGTTCTGACCTGCAGCTGACATGTGTAGAGGTATAGATGGTGCTCTACCCCCACACTGACTTTTTATCAAACCCAGCTGTGTAGGTACCACTAACAGCTAATTTCAGGGTAGTCAATGAAGTTGAGAAAGTGGTTCATCTGATCAGCACAGAAGTCTACTAGAGGATTAAATGAATCCTTCCGTAAACCCCACTATTGACTAGATCTTCATTAAAAATGGATTTTTAAGTTGTTTTTCTTAGGTGCAAAAGCCTGTGAACACCACTCTGGAAGTCACACATTTGCTCCCAGTTCCCCATTGACCTGTTACCAAATGAGGCAAATACTCAAACACAAGCTAGGTACAATTCAGGTATGTTGAGAGCAGTTGATCAAAGGAGGGAGCAAAATGTGCAGTATTTAGGGGGGAAATCTCACTGAAGGACATAGTCATAGTCATGCTGGGTGCTGGGCTCGCTGTGCTGTGGGCTTCTTGGAGCACCTCAAGGAGATCATGTCCCATGGCAGTTTCCCAGGCTATGCAGCAAGACAGACCTTACAGCAGCCCTGGGCCTCCACCCCCCTATATCACCTGGGCCACCAGGTTGGTTCCTTCTGGAAGCTTCCAAGCACCAGTCTAGTTCATTTTGGAAGCTTCTTGACCACCAGATGGGTTCATCTGGAAGTTTGCAGGAGCTATGTTGGTTTCCTTCTAGAAGCTTTTGTTTTGTCAGGCCAAGCTCTCCTCAGGCAGCTGTGCTTTCCCACCCCAACTGGGAACAGCAAATCCCTCATGGTCTGAGGCACTATTACCTCACAGGGACATTAAACCCCCTCTTCTTTTCTTTGCTGTTTCAGCCTGATCTCTACCTAGTCTCTTGCACTCACCTCAGCATTTACATCAGCTGGTGTGGCAACAGACAGATGAAATTACAGAAATGTGTGAAAAGCTGAGTACAGAGATCCTGATGAGTGTAAGCCAATGCTCAGATGTGAATGCAACAGGCATGGAGGAGGAAGAAGAAAACACAGAAGAGAGTAATTCTAGTCAGAAGACCATGCTTTAAGAGGGAAGAAACAATTACTTCCCTTCTCCATGTGCTCAGCACTGCTTCTGCATTACTTATTAGAATTTTTTGAATTAAAAACCCCCAACAAACCCACAAAAAAACTTTGAGAACAGTCCAGGATCTACCTTTCTGTCTCCTTCTAACTATTCTCTCAGGGTAATCAGAATTTCTTGAATTTATCTTCCTAAACCCTACCTATGCCATCTTGTCAGTAAATACTCTGAATCTTTTCTTAGTTCTGCGACAGAAGTCTGAACATCTGCAAGAGCAGACTAGATGACTCTAAGGCCATATCATATCAGTCCTACTAGCACTGCCTTTTGATTTAATATCACAATTTAAAAGTAATATTACATCTTCCACACCAGATGTACTAAATTTATAAAAAAACCCACCAGTATTTCAGGAAAACACTCCAACCACTCTTCTGTCTCCATAGGAAGACATCTCAGTCTGGAACTTTATTTTAGAAAAGTTATGTCTTCTGAGTCACCTAGTAGCTAAGGCATCCGTTTCATGTCTCATAATGTTATTTATTAACTTTACTGTTAGAAGTGTTTTAACATAGTTTTGGAGGTAATGTTATTGACAATATTCCATTTTTTCACTTAAAATTATTTTCAGGACCAGGTCTTTGGCACTAACATCTAAGATTCTTACTGAGGAAAATACTAGATGAAAATACAATTGATTTTGACACATTCCAGCAATCACCAAAGTTTTGTAAGGGCATGGTGTGGTGGTCTGACCTTGGCTGGATGCCAGGGGCCCACCAAGCCACTTTATCCTTTCCCTTCTCAGCAGGACAAGGGGGGAGAAAATAAGATGAAAAAACCCTTTGTGGGTCAAGATAGAATAAAGGCAGTTTAATAAAGCAAAAGCAAAGGTCATGCACAGAAGCAAAGGAAAATAAAAGATGTTATTCTCTACTTCCCATCAGCAGGTGATGTCTGGACGCTTCCCAGGAAGGAGTGCTTCAGTATCTGTAGTGGTTGCTCCAGAAGACAAACATCATAAATAACGAATGCCCCTGCCTCCTCCTCCTTTCTCTTAGCTTTATTGCTGAGGAGACACCATACGGTATGGAACACACCTTTGCTCAGTTTGGGTCAGCTGTCCTGGCTATGTCCCTTCTGAAGATCTTGCCCACTCCCACCCTAGTGGATGAGGGGCGGAAACGTTGATGAGACAGCCTTGAAGCTGTGCGAGCACTGCTCATAAGTAGCCAACACAGTGGTGTGTTATCAACTCCTTTCTAGCTACAAATACAAAACACAGCACTATGAAGGCTGCTATGGGGAAAATTAACTCCGTCTCAGCCAGACCCAAACCATATGGAAATACAGCAGTTGTAGAAAGAGAAACAATCACTCACAAAATAAGGTATATTGTTACGTTGTCCAGCAGGGACCCAGTATGGACCGATGCGCATGAAAAACTTCAAGGAACAATCATATGCTGTCAGAAAGTCTTATTCTCCATAGGATATGAATTCTGCTAGTGCAATGTTTCTGCACTACACATCTCTGCTATATTTAGTCATAGTATGGTTTGGGTTGGAAGAGACCCTTAAAGATCGTCTAATCCAACCTCCCTTGCCATGGGCAAAAGTTCGGTATAAATTGGTGCAAGCAACACAAATTACAAAGTTAAATATTGACTTCAGAGTCAGGCCTCACTCCCCAGATCAGCCAAAAAGACTCCGGTTTCATTAAATCTGTTGCATATACTTATTGCTTCCTGTGTTCTTGTTACTCAGTTTGTTGCTTCTTAATACTAAGTAAAAACTTGAACTATTCAAAGATTCTTTTTTTTTAATGCATCAGTTTATCTTTATATACTCAAAGCCAAACTAAATTGCATTTTTCCACTTCTGTTTAGAGCCTTAATGATTTTAATAATTTCCTGCTGCCTTACCTGGAACATCTAACACCTGGATTTACCTTATGTTTTATTTATCATTAGATTACTTGATAGATGCTACCTGTACTAGTTATATTTCTATATAAGATCAATCTGAAGACTTGAAATTTATGTGCTTCTAAGTTTGGGGTATTTTAAAATGTGTTCATAATATTTACCTGTGCTTCTTAAATAGCTTGTTTTTTCAAAACAATTAAATATACCCATTATTTTTAAAATAACCAGATTATAACATATATGCTTATCTGCAGTCCTTTTACATTTCAATGAAAATGTTCTTTTTGGTCTGTTCAAGTCCATTCTATCACTTTGACTTCAATAAAATTTTACAGGTAAAACCAAAAGCAGAATATGTCTTTGTAGATCAAAATGATGAAAAAAATCCATGAGATTACATCTATGAAATGAAGAAACAGCATATGTGAATGGCCACTTACGTGTTTGAGAGTCTATCCAGTGGTAAGCTCTGTTTGTACCCCACCCAGCTAGTCCAAAACACTAAAATGCATTAATTGATTCTCCTGACAGGTCTGCTTTTTGGTGCTGAAAAGCACTAACAGAATACAGCCTGCCATGCTGTTGCACTGGGGAGTCCTTTTTAGGGGATATGAAGTGAAAGATTTGTGCACTTTCTTCCCACATATCTTAAATCAGTTTTTTTGAGGTTGTGGGTAGACATGAAGGGCTGAATTCTGAAGTCTTGTTTTATATCTTTCCCTGGGGCACATAGTATCAGACTGGAAATAAATAAAGATTTAAGATTGCAGGATTTGATGCAGAACTATAAATTATACATTCTCAATTGGCAGATAATGGGAAAAGGAAAGAGAAAGACTTTGCCAACCCTTGTTGTTTTATTGCTATAGTTACAACATTTGGTGGGGGACTTTTTTGTAATTTGATAGAAATCCCAACTGTCGTTAAAAAATAAAACAATTCTAACCTTCCTGATAATGGGAAAATCTTAAAAAAATGATCCAAATAATTATCTCAAGACTCAATAGCTTGAAAGCAAATGTAAAGAATGGAAATTTCTTGTATCTTTGAAAATTCTTTCGATTACGACAATCTGATAGTCTCATTCAGGGTTAGCAAATCTTGGACTGGCAAAGGCTATATTCTTTGAATTCCACAGCTACAAGTATAAACCACCTGAAGAAACTAGGCTTAAGGTGACTCTTTACAGGTCACATAAGACATAAATATAAATGAAAATTTAAAATGTCTGTGCTTTTCATGAGACACTGATAGAATAATTTCCCTGTCCTTCCCTGTTAACCAACAGTAGAAATAAACTGTGAGTTTTCTACTGTGAAGTAAGGTATGTAGCCACTATATGTAGATCATCTACCAAACTGACATCACGGGCATTTTTCAAAATAAAGTTATGATAGACTGAAGCATATCTTTCACCATATTTAGCCTGTGGTGTTAGTAGAAAACATTTCTACATCACTTTCCCCAATGAGGATGCTAAAATCAATAAGTTTCAGTTTGAAATCTGTCTACTGGATGCTTTGTATCTTTTCCAGTAAATAGGATGTTCACACTCAGGAACAAACCAATGGACTTCTGGCAACAGAGATGATTGAATGGTTTGAGTTTTCTGGAAGAGAGTTTTTCTGGGGAAACTTAATTCGAAAGCTATATAAATCAATTCAACCTAAGTTTAGCATTAGTATGAAGCATGGAGCAAGTTCCTTGGAGCATTTCACTCCACTGAGCTGCTGAAGCTTCACAAAAATAGAAACCAGCCACAGGTGCTATACTGAGCATTGCCCTGACATAAGGAAGTCTGCAGGGGGCATACAATTACCTACCTGACACTACCCAACGGTGTGGCCACATGTGGTTGTCAGTTCTAACCATCTCCCGTTCCCCTCTTGAATAGTACAATTTTAGAAAGAAACCTTCATTTACTAGGAGGAGCTAGTCTAAATTCAGAATCAGCCAGTCGTTTTACGCTGCTGTTTCAAGAGCTAAATGGCCTGAGATAAACTGGCAAAGGGAGTACTCAGCACTTCTTTCTTCTCCCAGCCCAATGATAACTAGACTAGGCAACAAGAGGAGGAATTAACCAAAATCATGATGGATATTTGTAGATGCAAGGAAATCAAAGGGATGTGGTTACAGGTAGTGCTTCATATTTTCCCCCTGTAATGATGAGGATGACTCAACTAATTCCTTTAAAAAAATCAGAACTGTCTACCTCTCAGTAGTTCTGTTATCAACTGCCTTTCATTATTAGGTGGAAAACCAAAGTCAAGTGAAATCCATTGCAATTAAATTTCCACTGTGTATTCAACCTCTTGATAGAGCTAACAGTCAGTTGCATTCATGGACAGCTTATGTGACTGGTGGATTAGCTGTTCTGGAAGAGCAGGGGCTTCAGAGGTGACTACACAGTGTTCTCTGCTTCCCACGCTTACCTGCTTGTCATGGTATCCATATTGTCTGCTACCTAATAGAATAGAGAGTTTGTTTTCTTGTTTTCATGGCACTGTTTTAACCACATCGCCTATAGGGAGAACTTTCTGTCTCTGAACGGAATTCACCAAAGAAACATTTCAGTGATCAGTCTTATTCTCCAAACAGACTGTGTGTCTCTTTCTCTGACTACTCGTATCATTAGATAGCCATAGCCATATTCTAATTATTACCTCTCTCTTACTTCATCTGTCTTCAAAATTGGACTTATCAAACAAGCCCCAGAACCTGAAGACAGAAATTCAGACCCACTTAAAGGCATGTTTTTATAGACGTGTGGCAGGATAGCTGCAAAAAACTGTGTTCTGCTTGTCCACAACCTGCCTGCCGAGAACAGATGGGCACCAACCTTGTGGTTTCTAGTTTGCTAAGTATAAGAGTTTGCACATTGTAGACCTCACAGGCTGCAGTCACCTGTGTCGTAGTAACACAGCTCCAGGATGTAAATATAGTAACAATTTTCAAGGTTTAATTTGCCAGACAGATCAAATTATTGGTGATTAAGTTCATTTTCATAACTTCTGTTTTTGATTAATTAGTATTAACATACATTTGCTTGGCAGTATTTACCAGACCATCTGTACTTTATTGAATATCTTTCATTGATCTAGTTGGAAGGCTAATATTGTCTGCACAGTCAGATTCCAATATCTATCCAATAGCTCACTTCCAATGCTATCCGAACTGATGATATATTTTATAATGGCAACAATAATTATTCCAAACAAGATGGGGAACCAAGACATGGCCAAAGCCTTTTTTAAGCAATATTGTTAACTTTTACTTCTTGTACACTGCGTGCCTTCATTAATAGTCATCTGGAGACCTATTTAAAGGTTTGCAGAGATTTCTAGAACCTTGCTCTCACATTATAATTTTTCACTCTGAATTTTGTGGGAAATTTTGGAGCATTGGTGGGAGAAACTATTACCTAAAAAAAGTTGTACTTTCAAGCCAGGACTCATCATTTCAATGATATTTTGCCCTTGTCAAATTCTAACCACTCTTCTATTGTGCCTTTGTTTTTTTAAAAAAGAAAGGATGTAAATTTATTTTTAAAAATAAATATTTTTCATTGGTGAGGTCTAGGTTTATGAAACTCACAGATCCAAGCCAGAAGAGACATTGATCAATGTGTGTTTTGTGCACCTACCTTTTAGCTATCATACCCAGCCACCCTTCCTTGTGGTTTACGTTTTTGACAAGTTTGACATTCAGCTTTCAAATGGTTGTTGGAGAGCAAAAAATAAAATATTTTCTATCTTTATCATAGAATCACAGAATCATAGAGTCATTTATGTTGGAAAAGAATTTAAGATCATCAACCCCAACTATCAACCTACTGCTGCCGTGTCCACCACTAAACCATGTCCCTAAACACCGCATCTATGTGTTTTTTAAATACCTCCAGGGATGGTGACTCAACCACCTCCCTGGGCAGCCTGTTCCAATGCTTGACCACCCTTTCAGTGAAGAAATTTTTCCTAATAACCAATCTAAACCTCCCTGGAGTAACTTGAGGCCATTTCCTCTTGCCCTGTTGCTAGTTATCTGTGAGAAGAGACCTACCCTCACCTGCCTACAGGTAGTTTTACAGAGCAATAAGATCCCTCCTGAGTCTCCTCCTCTCCAAGATGAAACAGCAGCAGTTCCCTCAGCTGCTCCTCATAGGACTTGTGCTCCAAACCTTTCGCCAGCTTCATTGCCCTTCTCTGGACATGCTCTAACACCTCTACATTCTTCTTGAAGTGAAGGGCCCCAGACTAAACACAGCATTTGAGGTGTGGCCTCACCAGTGCCAAGTATAGGGGGACAATCACCTCCCTTGTACTGCTGGCCACACTGTTTCTGATACAAGCCAAGATGCTGTTGGGTTTCTTGGCCACCTGGGCATACTGATGGCTCATGTTCTGCTGAAGGACTGAGGCTACAAGCTTGCATGGTGTTTTACTACAGTTTACTTTGTGTAAACTCCTTCTGTTACACTAGAAACTGTGTTATAGAAAAAAAAAATACATCTTATATGCAGAGCTGATAATTCATTATTAGCTTAATTAAAATCTTGACAATCTAATAAAAATAGAGCAAACACCTGTTATTGGTGCAGTGACATTGACAATGACAGAACAAACTATCTAATTAATCCAGGAAAGTCTTCATATAATAAAAAAATATAATAAACTTCATAAATTAAATCATTATATACATTTTCTTAAAACCCCTTTTCTGTGAAGTTTTGCTCAACTTTTCATTGGTTTTCTGGGTCCTAAATACAATGGCAGCCATTTTTCTTGAAAAAAAAAAAAAAGGAAAGTAGGGTGGGTTGCACTAAATCCTCAGCACCAAAAGCTCTTTGCCAGAGGACTGCAATGCAGATGCTGGTAGTTTATTATCCTCATCATTGGGTTCAATTAGAGCAGGTTTTTATACTTCTAACATGCTCTGCACCCTATCTTTCTGTGTTGGTCTACAGTTCCAGATTATGTCTGAATTTACTTTATATTGCATATTTTAAGTATATTGGATAGTTGATCCTTATTAATTTTATTATCACTAAAACTTTTCTTACTCAGCTTCTGAAATTGCATTCCTTTAACAGTCTGTAACTGAACATTGCTGAGTTTTTGTAACTGTAGAGCCTCTGGTGTAATCCATTGCTTCTATTTTCACAGCCTGTGCTATCTCTTCACACTTGCACTCTGTACCACATCATTATTCTACCATCATATTTAGTTCTTTCTAAAGAGATTAAGTATTGTTAACACTACCTGTCATTTACAGATAATATGTGCAAATTATTTTAGCAATAGGCTTTACACTGCACAGTTATGCAAAGCAAAGCAAAACAACTTAGGTAATAGTTACCTGCTCACCAGGCAATTGCTGTAATCTAAACCAAAGCTCAAGGCATGGTCTAGACAAGTCCAGACAGCAAGCCTGACAAACCCCAGTACAGAGGCCTTGCAGCTTTAGTCTAAAGCCTTTGATTTTTTTTTATTAGCAGCAATGGCAACACTGGAGGTACTGGGTTACACAATATGAAGATTCCTCATAAATTAATTGGACTAGCGGCACCTCAGCAAAGATCTGAGTGCTGTTTCAGTATGGAAGGAGGCGCAGCCTACAGTGCAGATGGCTACATCTCCAGCTTGCTGAAACCATGTCTGCCTCTTGGTACGACTCTTTGAACATGCATTGCCATGTGCAGAACAGCAGCTCTGACCACTCCTGCCTGCACTATATAGTGTCTATTTCTCCTCTCACCCTTTTAGAAAAGACCCTATTCATTTTTCTGTCTATTGACAGGCATGTAAGGCCAGCACAGGAGGAGATATATAAAGTTTCGGGAAGAGAGAGACCTATGTCTTCACACAGTTTATATTCAACATGAGCTGATCTCTCTGTAACAGCTTTACTTCAAAAGGATTTAGGTTCCTAAATGTGTTACTGTCTCTATCTGAGTCTACCTGTTTCACCTATATGCTGTCTAAACTTAACAGGTGAGTCTGCAGGCATGTCCAAGGTAGTCCTCTTGGGCATGGCTCCAGGGAATGCTCAGATGGGTAGTATTTGGAGAAATATTCTCTTGCTGGATGTATTTACAGGCTTATGGGTTTACTCCCTGCATGAACAGAAACAACAATTTAAAAACTGTCACGAGCATGGCCCTTAAAGTTAATGAAGACAGCTTTTGAGCTGTGAAGTTCTGCCAATGAAACAGGAACATAATATTTAACAGTGTCGTGATGCTGTGATGTGTGACAGCAACAGAAATCAAATAAAAGGATAACAAAATTTTCTATTTCCAGCTAGTACTGCTCCACGTGGCCTGGGTGGTTTATTGTGTAAAAAAAATGTGGCCTTGGAGGGGTTAGGGAGAACTTTGCTGTTGACAGGATTCTCATCATGCTGGCTGAGGATATATGAGGGTGAAAATTACTGTTTAATTTGAATCCAAGAACCAAATTTCTTTCCTATTATTAAAAAAAAAAATAGAGCCATGCTTGGTTTAAGAACAGAAGAGAGACTTTATAGTCTCTTTTGCCTGTAATTGCAGCCAGTAACAGTTGCAATTAAAGTAATGTATTTTTTAATATAACACCTCCCCCCCACCCCACCCTCCACCACCCAAAGGCTACCTTTTATTCACTGACTTTTAAAAACTGTTAAAAAAATGCTACAAATGTGAAGGAGTTGAAGTATATTTTCTCATTAAAAATTTCTTCTGTATTAATTTCTTGTCTCTTCTCCCAGATGACAGGCAATGGGACAAGAGGAAATGACCTCAAGTTGTACCAGGGGAGGTTTAGATTGGATATTAGGAAGAATTTCTTCACCAAAAGGGTTATCAAGCCCTGGAACTGGCTGCCCAGGGAGGTGGTGGAAGCACCATCACTGGAAGTGTTCAAAAAGTGCAGAGATGTGGTGCTTAGAGGCATGGTTTAGTGGTGGACTTGGCAGTCCTGGATTAGTGGTTGGACTTGACAGTCTTAAAGGTCTTTTCCAACCTAAGTGATTCTCTGATTCTACCATTCTATCAGCTTCAGTGAGCTCTGTTTATCACTCATGCTCAGGAGTTTCTGATTCTGAACATCAAAGCCACAAAAAACAATTTACCCCTTTCTTACTCATGTCATTCATATTATAAAAGGGCAATTATGGTCATCATTATTACTTGGACTAAATATATATCTGTACCTTGTAAATCTACTTTACATCTGAGGATTTTGCAATGTACCGTAATTGAATTCACATTTTCTGGCATCTGTTAATAACCTTTCCTGTTCTTAGTATTACAGTGAAGTAAAATGCTCGTAAGTGGATGGAGAATACAGCAAAATGACAGTCTCCTCTGCCTCCTGTGTTACAGATATTTCAGGCAGTCTAGATGTTTCAGCAATTTAGGGCTCAGTAGCTGTGGCCGCTGTAACACAATCCAAGTGTATCTTGTTTTTGCAAGACTACTGTTTCACTCTCCAGGAGGTCACTGTGAGTCTGTGAGAGAATACACCTGGGTTTTCAGGGTTTCCAGAGGGAACAAGTTTAATTTGGGAAGTAAGACAAGTTCAGTGAAAGGTTGATTGATGAGGACTTCCAAAGTCGGGCTTGCCTAGGAGACACTGGTGACTCTGTCTACATGACACAAATGTCCATTCAAGTGTCCAAAGGGACAGAGAGACAAAGCAAAAGACATGCAATTCTCACAGCTTTTATACCACCATTTTCACATACAACAGCTGCAGGACAAAAACTGATGTGTCTGACTTTCCATTTCCCCAGCTGGGGTACCTACAACACTGCACCAATTGGTGAAGTATTACAGTTGGGTTTTTTTTCAGAATAAGAAAAAAGGAAACTGAAAGTGATTTCACTAATAACCACAGGGGATTCATGGGCTGCCACACAGTTAACAGCAACTATAAACTCAATTTTTAGTGTTTCGATACAAGTTCCATGGTGAACTGGGAAAAAAATTCCAGTCAGAAAAGTTTCACAGAAGATTTCAGAAGTGAAAAGGAAGGAAATGTGGAGGTAGTTGCCAGTTCTTAGGAAAGCATCCCTAATAACCGCCTTTGTTTATCCTTTATTTATTGTCCTTAACTCCTTCCCATCATCTTGTTTTATCTACCTGTCATCTCTCATTTTATTTGAAGATTAAGCCCCTTAAAAAAACAAACAAACAAACAACAAAAAAAACCAGCCATCCTTATTTTTCTTTTTATCACATCACCACAATTCATACTTGGCACCTTTCTTCTTCTCAAAACCTTTGTCTAGAAATATGAAGCAGCAGGTAATTAATAGTTATGTAATTTTTCCTGGTTTATTTTAATTTTTCCATTGCACCTATTCACAGTAATGGTGACAGTTGAAAATGCCTCCTCTTTACCGCTCCTGAATATATTTCTCGTATGAGCTTCAAATTTCAATTCCTGTAAATAGCTTGGTGATCATACTTTCCTGTCAACTCCCCTCCCTCCTCCTGACTGTGGCCAATGCTGTGCTTAATGACTTCATTTCCCAACATTTTCCATATCAAGACTTTTATAGATAAAAATAAAACAATAACAAAATGAACAAAAGGCTATGGGACTGTTTCACACTGATATGTGGCTCAGAAGAAGAAAGAATCCACCCAAAAAAAGCTGTTTATGCCTTATATGTTGGTCTAAACCATGGATGTTAGGTACACAATTATGTCACTTTATCTATATATTAATACCTCTTCCCTCCCTACCATCTGTAAGGTGTAAAAGCACTGGTGAGGAGAAGTTGGGTCTGTTTCCTACTTTTACCTGATTTATTTGACAAATAAATCTCTGTGTCTGCATTTATCTTCATCTGTATTGCATGCTCTTAGGTACTCCTCTTGGTCTCTGCATGTCTATGTATATGGCACATGCATTCAACAATGTCCTTGTACTTTTGGATTTGAGATGTTTTGTTCAAAACAAAGCAAAATTGAGCAATATTAGAAGTCACGGTATCGCATGAATTTTGAAGTCATCTCCTAGGTAGGTCCAAAGCCCTGCAAGTCATCACCTTAACCAAGAAGGAGTCAGATTGAAGGCAGCATTTGTTAGTAATGGCAATGGCTGTAAAATATAGTTTAATCCCCTGCACTGAGTCCTGGTAAAATCGTATTTATTATACTGATCTACAAAGGTTACATGGGTTCCATTGGGCATCAGGACAAAATTGGAATTGATATTACAGCTAACAGTATCCCAGAAGGCAAATGTTGTGACAACGAACTGTGAAAGGGCAAACTCTAAATGCTGATAGAAAAGGTTAACAGCATGCTGAAGAATGTAATACAAAAGGAACACCCTATACTCTACAAATTTGACATAGAAAGTATGTAAGGAACAATTCCAGAGACAATGAATACCAAGAGAAAAAAGGAAGCCCACAACATTAAGCAGAAAAATGAGCATATTTTCTGAGGCTAACGAAGCCTTCTTAAAAAACATATGGGAATCTTGTGTAAATAACACGATGTAAGACAGATCTTGTCCAAATAAGACAGGCGCCAGGTCTGGTGTAAATCAGAAATAAGGAAAGCCAAGGGAAGCTTGGAAAAGTGGCAAAGTAAATGATAATAATAACACTGAGTTGTTATATGTAACAGGAAAAAAAAGAGAAAAAAGAAGGAAACACATGAAGGAACACAGGATCCAAGGAAATACTGACAAGAGAAGGGCTATAACTGAGATTAAAGAAAAAGCAAAGGAATTTAATGTTCTTTTTAACCAATCTTTATGGCAGATAAAGGACAGAGAAATTTTTACTTAAAAGTCCTTTTTGTATCTTTCTTCCGTAACTTTGAAGTCCCCAAAGGGAAAACTTAGAAAGAACTTACAAGGTCTCAAGTGCAGTAGTAAATAAGCTGTCATAGCTGTGTTCCATCTGGGATCAGAGTGAAATAAAGTGTGAAAAAGGTGACATACCTATGAACTTGCTACTTCTGCAAAAGAACTGTTCTCCCGTGTAGGAGAGGCAGGAAAGGTTCCCACATTTCCCTGGAGTTTCTTCTTTTATCCTGATGGCTTTTTACTACATCCTTCCGGGGCTTTAAGCAATCCCCTCTGCCTCTAGAAATCTAGGGTATTCAGAGTTCCTCTTTATCTCCCACCTTTCACATTCCTATCTTTCTTGTCCATCTTGTCCATCCAGTGTTTTCTGCAGGCTTCAAATCATTCCTTTCTAACATGCTTCTTCATTTCAACATCTCAACAAGAAACCTGTGGTTCCTTCCTATTCTTTTGCTAGAAGTGTGCATTGGCTATTTAGATGTGTAAACTCTCAATGATGGGGACTTTAGGAATGCCACCTAGTAAAAGGAAGGAGGGAGGGTGATACCATAGGTAGGTGAGAAGCACTATGAATATTAAAAAAAACCTACAGGTGCTGAGGATGCAGTTGCTTTCACATACATTTTCACATTTTAGATAGGTGAGAAAGATTTTCCAGCTTCAGTCATACACCAGCTGGGCATCCAGCTTTATTGTCAGCAAAGAGAGGACAGCTGGCCACATCCAAAAAGAGGTAGCTGGTAAAGGTGTTTTGGTGAGCAAGGTTGATTTTACTTGTGTTGTGGTGACAACGCATAGTGCAGAGGCTCATGGGAATACAGTGTAAAGTCAACAGTTTTTTATGTCGATTTCTAATGAAGCTATTAAAAAAAATAACATAACTGGTTTGAGGTTTCACTAAAATTAGAATGACTCCAAAGGGAAAGCAAAGCTGTTTGGGTTTGGGGAAGATTTATTTTCTGAGTTTGAACCATTTATTTAACCCTAACTTAAAACAAACAAGAAAAAAGTATATGTTTTTTTTCATGCTTTTTCCTTCATTTCATAGATATCAGGGATCAAATTCAGAGCTGAGATTTACGCTTGCGGGAAACAAATGAAGTGTCAGCGGAGTGGGAGGAATAAGAGTTGTTATCCAAAATGTTCCTGACACCATCACACCCCTTCAAGTGTTTGTTAAATAATGTATTAATAGTACATACAGCCTGGGAAAACGTCATTCTGAACAGATGCTGTAGAGAAGGCAAATGTTGTGATCACTGTGGTAACACAACAGGCTGGGTTCTAACCACTGGCCTGGCAACAAAACCTGTTCAGTCCCAATTGCTCTTAGAAATATTTAGTATTACTTTCTGTCTGCAGCTCCAGTATCTTTACGGTTCCAAGTGCAGCTTTATGGGAAGCACAAATTCGGCAAGGGTTGCTGATGCTATATGCAACAGTCATCAGTGCACTCTCTTGCCTTCTTGCTTTTGCTCTGGCAGGCTGTCATGTTGTATTTCAAAATGGCCAAAACCTTAAACACCCCAAATCCTTGATGACCTTAATATCTGGTCTCAGGCAAATACCAGTAATGATCTGCATTTAGCTCATGTGTCTGTCTCCATAAAAAACTGTTGGTCTAGACATTGTATGTGAAATAATAAACCTGACTCTGAAAAGCCATCAGTCTGAGGTGTGAAACTTCCCCGCTTACTAGAAAAGGGCACCACGTTTCACTGCACATTAAAGACTTGTTAGAAGTTTAGACAAGAACAAAGATTGTTGTTAACCCTCTGGCAACACAGATAAAACTTTTGTGCCAGACCCACGGGTATTAGCATCTTCAAGTAAGTGTGATGAGAAGAACAGCCAGTCTGCCTTCTGCTTGGATCGGAGACATGGTACATAGGAAGTGTGGATGACCCCAACAGATGTATCGGAACTGTAAAAAAATGTATGCCCTAAATGTTTGGACTGGTTTTGTGCAGGTGATCTTAGAGAGTTGTTGGTGAGAGCTGAAGTTTCCAGCAGCAAAGAAGAGAGCTTGTTAGTGAATCAGCCAATGCCTACAGGGTGAGAGAAAGGGTTGGAGGTTATCTCTAGGCAGGTTGATGTATTTTTTCTTCTTTTCACTTGTATAAAGCTTTGCAGATGCGTCTGCTTTGGGTTTAGTAAACATATCCTTCTTTCACCTTCCTCTGGCTTGAATTAAGTATGATTTTCAGGGTCACAGTAACTGCCTACGATTAGGGCGCTTCATATCTCCAGGTATGGTGCTTAGGGACCAGGAGGTATCCAGCTCCTGCATCTGTCACTGCTGCATATCCAGAGGGTACATACTTAAACTGCACAAGCTATTTTGGGAAATGGAAATTCACAGGCCTTGGGGAGTTTCTTCCAGTGAACACTGACAACCAGAAAACTATTCTTACACTTAGCAAGATAGTGGGAAGCACACCTCAACCAGTGGTTTCAAGGGAGGCTGTGTTGTCAATTAATTTATAGTTTTAGATCTCCACAGCAAAAAGAGGCCCGTGAAGCCTATGTAGGTAAAAATGGGCCTGCTTTTTAAAAAGATGTAGCCAGTCTAAACAGAGGGTTTGCTTCATGGATGGCAATGTAAGATCTCGTAGATTGCTTCAACTAATCTTTGTTAGAACTTTCCAGTCTGACCGTGGGGGGTCAGCCCTGGCAAAAGGCCCAACTCCCAGCCAGCTGCTCAATCACTTCCCTCCTCAGCAGGACAGGGGGAGAAACAGGATGGAAAAGCTCATGTGGTCATGGTGGGAGAGGAAGATCACTTGCCAGGTATCATAACTGGCAAAAGAGACTCGCCTTGGGGAAATGTAGTTTAGCTTAATGTCAATTAAAAATAGACCTCAATGGTGAGAAACAAAGACAAAACCTAAAATGCCTTCCTACCACCCCCTTTAACCCTGCCCAGCTGCCCCCTCAGCTCCCGGCCCCTCTCCCCCCGCGGGCCGGGCTGTGCCGGTGTGGGCCGTGTGCCAGCCCGTGTGAGCCCCTCAGCCCCGCTCCCGCCTCCTGCCCCGTCTCCCTGCGCCAGCGCGGGCCCTGCCCCGGGCTGCAGCCCTTCAGGGACCCCCTGCTCCCGCCGGGGCTCGCCAGGGCCGCAGCTCCTGCAGGAAAGAGCCCCCAGCTGCGGCCTGGGGCCCTCCCCGGGCTGCGGGCTGGGGCTCTGCCCCGGCGGGGGCTCGCCAGGGCTGCAGGGGAGCCCTGCTCCGGGCCTGCGGCACCTCCTGCCCTCCTCCTGCTGCGGCCTGGGGCTGCCTCTGCTGCTGCTCCCCCCTCGGCTGCCTCCTCCTCTGCCTGGGCCGCCTCTGGCCCTTGCCCAAACCTGTTTCCCCCTCCCCGGCGCCCCCGGCTCGGCTGAGGGGCTCAGCTGAGCCCTGCGGGGGGCTGCTGGGGCCGGCTGGGGCCTGGTCCAGGGACCAACACCCAGGGATGCCTCATACCCCAGTGTATATCTGTATCAGATACCTTTCCACTCACTGATCATTACAGTGTTGTTAATCCTGTTTTAATCAGGAAGTACCAGGAGATTCAAAGTCATTATAATCTTCAAAACCTTTAACTACCTGTGTCAGCTAAAGACTGGATTTTTTTACCCACACCAGCATATCAGTAAAAGCCCTACTATAGATCTTGAAAAACGTTTCACTTTTAGTATTTTTTGTTACTGTGACATATGATGTGATTGATTGTGGCAGCTCCTCAACCAGATGGGACTGTTAGTAGTGTTGCCAGTGAAACGCTGGCATCACCTGGGGGCTGATCCCTCCCCACCTCACATCTACCCCAGCTCCCTGCCGCCTCCCTGCCAGTCCTTCTCTGTCCAGGTAGCTCCCAGCATGGTACCTCCACTTGAACTAACACTTCTACATCAGCTCTGATTTTACAACCTCATCTTGAAAGCAGACCTCAAGCCAGACCTCTTTTCCCCTTGGGTATCAAATGGTGAAGCTCCCGTGTTGGCTGGATGTTTAACTAGTGCTAGGGATGATACAGTGAAGGAAGTGCTCAGAAATTGTATTTAATTACTTTTTTTTAACAGATGAAATGCCTATGTCCATAAGAGCATCATCATTTCTTCCCATTCCTTCCCTTGTGTAACAGACAAACAGCTTAAGGCAGAAAATGCTTTCAGATCCGCTTGACAATAATAGAGGTTTTATCTCCATAGAAAGAATAAAATGTCAGTAGATAGATTGGAGAGCAAAATGTGATTTAACAGCTTAAATCAAAGCTTAGAGATTCCAGTGAAAACATCCTTGTGGAAAGACTGCAATAGGAAAAACAAGTAGTTATGAAGATCATCAAATCAAAGGTTTCCAGATATCAAATTTAGGTGATTTCTTTGGAAACAGCTTAGCATGAAGTTGAATACACCTCCACACATAAACAAACACCCCCACAGTCTTACGTAAGCTTGGTTTAGATCCAAAAACAAAGAGAGGAGAATCTTAAAATGGCACACTCGGTTTTTGTTAGCATTTTTACTTAACTTTCTTTACGTCTGTGCTCCTTCCTCGTATGTGAGGCTTTCCTTTTTATTACTTGATGTGCAACTTTTCTGTCTGAGATCATTCACAGAGACAATACAAAAGAAGGAACTTTTTGATCCTGACTTCACAGAAAAAGTCAGTAATGTATTGCAGAGAAGAGTTAAACACTACATGAACAGAAGGGAGAAAGCTGGCTGGTGGTTATGCTCTGCCCAGTGACCGTTGTCTCTCAACTCTGTTCCTTGGACATTGTTGAAACAAGAAGCAATTCAGCCATGCACTGGAATTAGTTCTGCTTTCTGCTAACCTTTTTGACAAAATAATACACTGTGGAGGAGCACATGCTGCTAAGGGGTATTTAGAATTAACAGTGAGGTTGAGGTCATTTTCCCCTAGCAAAGTACAATGTAGTGCATTCTACAATCACTTGTCAGAGCTGTCAGTCACCTTGTCACTTTTGATTGCCTCTCTAGGAGTCCCAGAGTGGCTTGACATGGCTCCAGTCAAGGAAGTCTAGTGACAAACATGTCAATGGCTTCGCTAGGAACCTGGCATGCCAGCCACTATGTGATGCATATTCTTCATGATCTCAGAATAACAGACACAAACATAAAACCATTTTTAAAAGAGCCTGTGTACCTCAAAAAATGCAAGAAGTCATTAGCTTTTAAAGCACAGTCATTGTAAAAACACTGGCTTTTCCCCAAAAACATTTAGTCACTTTAATGGTGGCTGCCACTAATAGAAATAATTTATATTCCATGTACATGGTATTCAAGCTGAGAAAGAGTGGAAACAAGACTGTTAAGACAGTGCAGCATGCAACTTTTGCTCTCAAAATATTGTTGCAATACACTGAATACTTCTCTGCATCCTTCTCTGTAATCACACTTAAGTCTTCCAGTTGCGGAAAGTCTGTATCCCAATGCATTGATTCTCAAATGCACTTCAGATAATAAGATTTTATAGTGTGTGTGTGTGTGCGTTACCAATCATTAGCACCAACTCTTATATGTATTATCTCACTTTTAACTTTCTTGGCAGCTAAGGAAGTTTCTGGAAAGGCTGTCCTTTCACTCCATGAGGGCAGTTTGATGTTGGCATCAAGGAGAACCTTTCTGGTTCTGAGGAGACTGGCCTTTGTCCTACTGTAAATTTAATATTTTAAGTGCCTTCTCATATCTGTCATCAGCTGCTCATAGTTACTCAAGAGGGGTAACTGCAGTTTAATGGGGTGCATATTTTACCATCTCCACATGTCTTCTAGTGGTATTTGCAATAGTGAGAGCTGGAGTGAATTAAATGACCATTCACAGCCTTGTTACAAAACTCTCTTGCATGCTGCAATTTTTTTTTCTGAGATAACAGTCTCTTCTTGAGGTCCTCCACAGCATACGTCTAAAGCATCTTCAGCTTTTCTCTGTGTATCTCTCCTTTGTACTGCACTTTTTCCATTGTCATTTCTGTTACTGTTGGAATTATGGGCACCAAGATATAACAACATCTTGACATCGGATATTGTACAAAGTTGTTGTTAATTAGTGTCTTTTGTGATAGTGTTTCTACATCCAGGTATAGCCTGCCATAGATTGATGCTTACAGCTTTCTTTAGCAGTGTCTTAATCATTTCAACTGCTAATTCAGTACTGACCTTTGAGTGGCTGAAGGAAGGTAGTGATGTGCAGTGAGTGAATTCTTATTGCTGGGTAAATTGTACAAACTGCCTGTCAGTAAACTGCAGTTCGCTGCCTGAAACAAAACGGGCTGGGATAGCAGGCCTGGTGGAAAAGCCCCAGTGCTCTGTCTGTAATGGGGGTTCTGACACTGTCAGACAAATTGCTTACTTTGCAGAAACCAGAGTAACAGCTTGCAGTACTGAAGCACTGAAAGAAGTAATTAACCAAAATATTTGTTTCTGCTTTGTTCTGTGGTCTGCAGGGTGCACAGTCCCTGGATATTATCTCTTCCTTCTGCTTTCCCTGCTTTCCACAGCTTTTATGAAAGCTGGAGACAATCATGAACGTTACTGGAGGAGCTAGAGTTTGCACAGAAGTAAAATGTGTCTTTGTCCTCCTCATAGCTTTGGGGAGAAAATTTATGTATCTCCAGCTCTCTTGTATCAGCCTGTAGGTTTTGCACTTCAGCAGCATGAACAGGTGATGGTTTGTAGCCAAGATGTGACTTTTTGAGAAATATTCCTTTTTGGGGTATAGTTGATTTACGTATGAATGTTTTAGTTGAACTTCTCCCTGACTGCACACATACATCCCTTTTCATGTGAGCGGTGACTTCTTCCTGTCAGTAAGAGGTGGACCTGATAGGAAAGCCATGTGACGTGGCCCCCTAGGCTTTGCCTTACTGCATCACCATGCAGTGCTGCTTGCCCATTTACACAGAAGCAGTTACAGTTGGCATTGCTGCTTTCCAGGTCTTTGCTACAAACTGAATTGTGTGAAAGCAACAATATCCACATTTCCTCCTTGTCCAAGTGTCACCTAAAAAACTCAGACTGCATAGGCAGCTCAAAAAGAAGATGTTGATATAAAAGTTTGGATTTTGTTTTTTTAATTTTTAGGTATGACTCTGCTTCATTGCCTATTTGTTGTCCAGTCTCAGATTATAGCTCTTGGGAGGTGAGTGAGGGTCCTGAATATCATGCTACAGTAATAGAAAGCAATCTTGTTCTGATGTATTTTTAGCTTTGCTACCCTGCTATTCCTAGTAGATGGACAAGACAGTGGATGTGACCTGCCACATCTTGTCTCTACTTTTTTCAATTCCAAACACCAGTGTTGTCATCTGCCACTCTGAAAAATCTTCTTGCAGGCCACACAAATGCTCTTTACCACAGGTATGATTCCATATGACCTGCTCAGTTACATATGTCTACCAATAATATCAAAGATGTGTTGAGGCAATTGCCCTCCTATTGAAATAGCTTCCAATGACTATCTCTTAACAATGTCTGTCTCTGGTCCCAAGCACTCCAGTTTGGCCTGGAGTGATTCTTTTTTGATGTAAGACTTTGACAGTGGTCTCATTTTGGTTCTTTCAATCTATGCAAATGTGCAGCTTCCTTGTCCTTCAGTAGATATACTTCTGCTTATCTAGCCTGTAAAACCATTAATGATGATGCTAAAAGGACTTACTTTCTTCTGTTAATTTACTTTGGATCATTATTCCAAGTAGATATTGCACCGAGTGAAGTATAACCTACAGGACCCCTGGAAAACAAGGAGAACTTTCCTGGCAGCCAGTTAAAAGCTCTGTTGCCAAGTTTCATAATCTATTGTTTGAGCTCAGTATTTTTCCTTTTTCTGTCACTTTTTTATTTCTGCCTGAACAGCCTGTCTCAGATTTAGCACTGGTAAGCTGATGCATCCACAAGTTTTAGTTGAAACTGGCTGAATATTAACAGAGTAAGCAGAAATGTTAGCCTTCATCCTTTCTTTGGCTTTCTGCTTTGAATGTGCATTACCAAAGTATCTTTGTGATTGGTCATGATATAATGTTAATGTAACTTTTCTTGATTACCATATTGCTTTTTTCTCTGATGTATTTCTGAGGTACTCTTTGTACTGAGCTCACAACTGATGTCTCTGAAACTAAGCTGTTTCTGATGCCTGTGTTTGCATCTCCTTCTGCTCTAAACTTGCACAAAGCAGGATGGCTGGTTTTGTTGTTTTTATATGCATAAATATAATTCATATTCAGGTAAAATTATTTCCTCAAAATTACTGTATACTTTCTTCATATAAAATCCTTTTTAGTCAGGCTTTAGCATTTAAAAATTGTAGGATATCATTTATAACTGGCATATGTAGGGTATTTTCTGCACTATTCCCTAAATCTTTATTTGCATTCTGGAGCTCCTATTGGTTTCTGCTGCTGCTATGAATTAGCCTCATCTCAGGTTTCCACTCTTAGGCCGGGTAAATGCCTGCCCCATTTTCACAAATTATTTCAAATATGAGCTCTATTCCTGCTTTTGCATATACGCATGGATTTCAGAAAAGGTAGTTTGGCTTCCTGAGCATTTGTACTAAAACATTTCATTCGTTCTACTAAACACTCTGAAATGTGGTGAAATATTTGTATCTTCTTCAATTGTCTCAGATTTAATATTTGACATTGATGTGATGCCTTGTGAATTGGCAATGTTTTTGGAAATTTTTAAGAAATTACCCGAATTTGAGCTTGCCACAGCCCTACTCTATTATAGTGTTTTGAGTTCTTATTAATCCTGTACCTAGCTTGGTAGCAAACTTGTAATTTTCCATTATAATTAAAAAAAAAAAAAAAAAGGTGTGACTTAAAGGATTGGTTTGTGTGGATAGAGATGAAATTTGGTAGATTGTCATAACTGATGTTTTCATTGTGTTGGAGGAAATGATCGACTTATTTGTCCTCTTTTGAGATTACTTTGTCATTTTTTTGAACTCCTGGGTTCTGATTTTTCATCATGCTAACACCATACTTAGGATTCAGCAAAGGTGAAAAGAAACCAAAGGTCTGATTCAGTCTTTCCATTCCTTATTCCCTACGGTATCTCTGACATGGCTCTTTGCAAAAGTACCATTCTCTAAGGATACCATTGCAATGAATGTCCAGAAATAGTGCTCTACACGCATTGATGCATATCTGAGACTACAGGAGCACTGAACAACCTTTGGGATTTGACTGGGGCCGTCACTTGTCACCTGTGTCAAGGAAGGCCATGTTGTAGATGACAAGAGCCTGATACCCAGATCTGACTTCTGAGGTCCTGGTCTGCACCCCAGAGACATCCTATCTGTATCCTGAGACATACAGCAAACTCCCACCATGTGCCCTGTCTCAGAAGAAGGAGAAACTGTGTCAAATGCCAGGTGGGAGCCTGGGCAGTCCTTGATTTCGGCAGTTTGAACATCAGAATTCTGGTGAATCACAGCAGTATCTGCCCACAGATGGAGCATGTCTTTTCCCTGTATTGATGAAGAGGGACACAGTGCCATTAAAGCAGGCGTGGCTACTTACAGCAGGACTGGTTGCTGGAAATCTGACTGCTGCATTGGATTTCCCCAAGGTTTCCATTTCAGGGGAGTAGTGGTTTGTCCCATCCCAAACCAATATCCTCCAAATTGTAGTGGTCTAACTGACCATGGCAATGCCTCTGGGACAACGGTGTTTCTCCCTTTACTGCTTTATGTCCTCTCCTGGAGGAATGGACTCAGTAAAATTGTATGGACTTTATTGTATGGGATACAACCTGTTCATGTTCTCCAGATTTTCTCTAAAACAGAGAACATGAGAACTTTCCTTTTTCCTTAACAGAAGCTGAAATTATGTTATTGTCACAAGCCTAAGATATTTGTGGCTCAGGTTTATTGTTCTGAGCCAAAACCTATGGTTTACTCAAGCTCTGGCTCATGGAAGTGTTCCTCAGAGAATTACATCCCTTTGCTGGAGGACTTTCTGATGTATTTTTTTTTTTTTACCTATTTATTTTTTAATTCTTTGGAATGAAAGATGATGAAACAGAACTATAACAATGCCATGGGTTTTTTTTTTGTGTGTGTGTGGTCAGGGAATTAGAATAACTAGGTTTTTTACCTGTATAAACATCCTTGAGACATTTATTCATACCCACTTGACTTTCAGAGAGCTGCTGGATAATGTAGTATCCTACCCAGTATTCTCCCATCCTAGTTTTAAATATTAGTAAATGAGGGAAAATACATGCAATAATTAGGCTATTTTCAGAAGCTTAAAACTGAAAATTGAGGCCCAGAAGCAAGAAACAATTTGGTCTCAGAATTCAATGACAGAATACAATTAAGACTCTGGGTGAAATTCAGCTGCAATAACAGCCTTATATTTAAAAAACCCTTCGCAAACACTGCCCTGATGTTACCTGATTTGCTTAAATCCCTGTTCCAACTGACATGAATTCTATGGGATTGGAGAATTTAGTTTTAACTGCTCAAAGACCCTACTAGTTACTTGCTCAGTGAAAGAGAAATGGAAGTGCTAAAGGAGTGAGGATTGATGATGAGGAAGATTTGAAAGCCTGTTGTGCAGAGGATTAGAATGGAAATGCTCAACTTTTATTCAGATGTCATGGTTTAACCCCAGCTGGCAACTAAGCACCACACAGCCGCTTGCTCACCCCACCCTCCAGCAGAATGGCGGGAAGAGAATTGGAAGGGCAAAAATTAGAAAACTCCTGGGTTCAGATATGAACAGTTTAATAATTGAAATAAAATAAAAAATAATGCTAATAAATTGTAATGAAAAGGAAAATAACAAAGAGCAGGAATGACAAGTGATGCAAATGAAAACAATTGCTCACCACCAACTGACCAATGCCCATCCAGTCCCCAAGCAGTGGCCCCCAACCAACCTTCCTCCTAGTTTTATTGCGGAGCATGGTGTCCTATGCTATGGAATACCCCTGTCAGCTGTCCCGGCTGCATCCCCTCCCAACTGCTTGTGCAGCCCCAGCTACTTGCTGGTGGGGTGGGGTGAGAACCAGAAAAGCCCTTGTCTCTGTGTAAGCACTGCTCAGCAATAACGAAAATATCCCTATTATCAGCGCTGTTTCCAGCACAAATCCAAAACACAGCCCCATACCAGCTGCCATGGAGAAAATTAACTCTATTCCAGCCAAAACCAGCACATCAGAGACTCAAAGATATGTGATTCCAGAAATATGCTTTCAATCTCAGATAATATAACAGTTTTTCATTGCAGCTGCTTAAATATTTGAACTGTTTTTAAAGGTTTATGTGTACAATCCTGTCCGTTATAATGAATGAAATGCCTTTCTTGTCTTCTTTTTTCACAGTTTTTTTTCCTAAGGAATTAAAGTTTAACATTAAAAATATCTGCTTGAAGTTCCTTTCAACTGCAACTTGTTATACAATATCTCATATACAGACCTACATTTCTCTCAGGAACACCTTTCCTCTTTTCATGAGTTATGCGTGGAGTTGGAAGAAATTTCTAGCCATAAAGATCACTCATTCTTTCCCTCCTTCTCATTCTTGAGCACTTTATATATCACTGTCTGTCTTTCTCATCTGTTTGAAGGTTTACTGCCTTCCTTTTCAAGTTGGTTATGTTCTTTGAACAATACAGGAATCCACTGCTTCTAATATCTTTTTTTTATTATTTTTTGAAACTATTCTGTAAATTAGATTGCTTTCTGCAGATATTTCATGTGAAATAATAGTACAAAACGAAACTAATATCAGATCAAGAAAATGGTCCTCACAATGTTGTTTACCTGTTTTCTTTTGTCTTTGCTCCTTATTCCAATCATTCTTATGAAAAATGATTGACAATTTTGATATTGGCAAATCTCTCTCTCCTTTGGCCTGTTACATTGCTTCATCCATTTGTCAATCCAAAGTTATTCTGCTCTTGACTGTTACCTGTGGGGTGTTAGTTATTTGTTGTCATTATATCTCTCCCCAGCTAGCTAAGTTGAACGAGTTTACCTGTTGCATTTGATATAATTCTTGTCTAGCTACCAAAATATAACATTGATGTCTCTCTGCTTGCCAGTTCTGATGAGGGAGAGACACAATGTAAAAATTGCCTCTTCCAGCTCCTTTGCACCCCTTTTCTTCCTAGCTGTCTTTTCTTCTTGTTTCTGGCTCTGTGCTCCTGCTTCTGCTGCCACCACTTATGCTGCTGCTCAGCTCCTCCAGCTCTCACACAGGTCCTTTCTGCATCTATGTCCTGTGTCCTTGTCCAGTGTTACATGCACTTCAACACTAACACCTTGTCTGTAGTGACTGTGCATCATCATTGCCTTACCTGTGACTCCCCTAAGTGAACATGTCAATTAAGTGAACATTTTAGAATCAATGCTTTCTAATGGTTTTCCAAGGGCTCCAGGTTGCAATCAGCCTTCCCCCTGGATTTTTTCAGGAAATTCTCTGAAGATTTGGAGGAAATTAAGAAAGGCCACTTCATTATCCAGTAGCTCTCTGAAGGACAGGTAAATGTGAATAAATGTCTCAAGGGTGTTTGTCAGTCAGGGAGCAGGGCTGGCCCTGGAAGAAGGTGGCAATGTGATTAGCATATCATTTCTTACATCGCTCGGAAGTTGCTGGAAGACATGAGGGAGTTAAAGCTGGGGTCAAAACTGACAGAACTGCTACCAGAGTGCAGTTATCAATCCGGACTGCATATCCATGGCCATGGATCTCCAAGACAAACACATCACTCAGCCACTATACACAACCACAACTCTTACCATCCGTGGGTTCAGCTGTCATCTATAACTGTGCTGTGGCAAGCACCTGCATTATTCTTATATAATTCCCTGCTATATGGACACTCACACTACCTGCCAAAGTTTGATTTGACATCTAACTTTACATCTGATATGTGGTCTGCCACTTCTTGTAGAAAAATATTTGCTTACAGCAGGTAAGAGCAAACTGCATTGAGCAATGGAGAGTCCGAGTATGAGTCTGAATTTTAATCCTGATTTTCTTTATTCTTCTCTATGGAAATCCCAGGTCTGTAATAAGCAATGTGGCTTTTCCTAGACTAAACCCCCACCCTCACTATAGCCTTTTAAAATAGGTAATTTTAAGACAGAGCTGTAAGTACTATGCTTCCCCTTTTCCACGTAAGGAGTACAAGGCATAGGAACAAACAAGAATACAGATGGTTCATTGAAATCAATTGCAGTTCATAAGTTGTGTGCAGGCAGATGCCTCAAATTGCAGCAATGCCACTATGGGCAACTTGGTGTCTGTGCATTTTAGAGACTACAGAGCAGCTGTCACCATCCTGGTAAGACAGATACTTTTACCAGTAGTTTCTTTCAGAGAAGATGTGAATGTGCTTCTGACTCATTGGCTCCTTTAAGCACCCAATAGTTGTTCTTTTTACTTTGAGTGGGGGTGGCAGACTCAATTGTGATGTCATAACTGCAGAGTTGCCAGTAGTAACCAGTCACTTTTATCCAATTTAGTAAGAAGAAGTGATCTCTGGTCAGGAGATCTTTCGTTTTGTTTTGTTGTTTGTTTGTTTGTTTTCTTAAGAGATTGGCCTCTCTAGCGGGCAATACAGAGCATGGCATAGTTTCTATGCCCCCAAAGCAACTGGTGGAGGTGCTTTTCTATCTATTGATTATATAGTGAGCCTTGTAAGCTTAGTCCTAACTTGGGCAGCCTACTAGACATATACATTAAACCAGAAAAATTTCATAAAAGAGCATAGTCTTCTCAGCTACTGGTGACTTAAGGAACTAGCCCTAGTCAAAGTCCAGTTCAGTGCTTTAAGAAGGCAGGACACCTGAGAAACCACTAGGTACTATTGTACTTAGGTGTTAGTACCTGGGTTCTCTAAAGCTACATCTATTACTAGCGTGCTAAGTAGTAGTGCCGGGGCAGTGGCAGGCAGTCATCTACACTACAAAGTCATTGGAGGGGTCATTGGCACCATTTTTACCATTACCAGCTAGCTAGATTTCAACAATTCCCAGGCACAAAGAAGGAGTAATCACATGCCACATCTTCCCTAACAGCTAGTTTGTATGCAACCACTCATCTTGAAAGTAAACTACTCTAGAATTATGGACATGGCATGACTTCAGACATATCTTGCTATAGATGTAGCCCTAACACTCCCAGGGCCAGTGCTTAGGTATCCAAACAGAATTCCCTTGAGAAATGTATAGCCTATTTACACAGAAAAAATAATTTTGGGTAAGACTAACATTCACTCATAATGGCACATTCATTCTCAATTATGCCAATTTGTTCTTATTCTGACCTAGTATAAACCATTTTCAACATTTAGCTATGGTCATACCAGGAAAAAAATCACTGTTTTGGAATCAGAGCACACACATGTGCATGAATTTAGAAAAGCTGATGTAGAATATTTTAGTAAAGAATAGGCAGGGGGTTTGTTTGGGTTTCCCCCCCCCCCAAAATAAATTCAAGTATAGACACACCCTATACTCCCCATCTCTCACCAATTATAAAGGCTCTCAACATGACAGTTTTCCACTGATTCAAGATATGAAAAACAAGACAGAGATATTTTCTGAGGTACTTCCTGGAAGCCTTAGAAGGTTATCTGAAAACATCTGGGTAACTGAGGGTCAGAAGCTGAAGGAAATGTCAGGTCATCAGATATCCCTGATGGTGCTCCACAACACAACTCTGTTGTTCCTATTAGCAGAGGAATAGTCACAGCTCATACTGAGATGAGGATAATAAGCTGCTGAGTTTGATCCTTTCCCTATCACCATTCCCCTGCAGCTCTTATCTTCCAAACCTCCTACTCTATTTTCACTTTCCCAGTTCTGGTCTATTGTCAAGAGACATGGTTTTTCCAGCAGCCTGGCTGCACTGACTGATTTGATCAAGAGATTCTATTTCAAAAGACTGTGAGAAAGGTTTGAAGACTGCACCTCCTGTAACAGCTATCAGACCTTGATGAAATCTTTAGTCATACCTCAAACTTTCCATCTAAGAGCTATTCTTTAAGAAAACTTGACATCACTTAGTGAAGTTAATAATTTTTGTACACTTTTGTATTATTGCCTGTGCTGCTGGCCTTACGTATTAAAAAAGAAAAGAGCTTAATTTAGTGTTCATTGTGAAAAGAATTGTATGTACTGTTGTGTTTAACTAAAAGCGATTCCTTAAAGAGCAAAATTATCTGGAAAATTCTGTGGAAAGTAAACTTCGCCTTCAGATGAAGACTTTGCCATTTTTTTAAAAAGATATGTTCCCTAATCTTAATCACATGGCTGCCCAAAGAACTGTATTCAAAAAATCAATGCCTACAGAAAGGTTCATGGATCTCCCTGCTCAGGGAACGATTATCAGTATGTGAACTCCGATATTAAGCACAACTTACAGCATTAAAAAAGGCAAGCAATTCACTCAGAAGTATTCAAAATGTGGTGATCTAGGAAGATAGACTGGAAGAATTGGGATTGTTCAGTGCAGAGAAGAGAAGGCTCCAGGGAGACCTTATTGCAGCCTTTCAATATTTAAAGGGGGGTTATAAGAAAGACGGAGAGGAACTTTTTACAAGGACATGTGGTCATAGGACAGGGGGGAATGGCTTCAAACTGAAAAAGGGTAGATTTATATTAGATATAAGAAAGAACTTCTTTACTGTGAACATGATGAGACACTGGAACAGGTTGCCTAGAGAAGTTGTGGATGTCCCCTCCATGGAAGTGTTCAAGGCCAGGTTGGATGCGGGTTTGGGGAACCTGGTCCAGTGGAAGATGTCCTTGCCCAAGGCAGCGGGCTTGGAACTACATTATCTTTAAGGTCCCTTCCAACACAAACCATTCTATGATTCTATGACTTCCAGGAGTACAAAAATATAATTGCTTCCCACTTCTCAAACTGGCAAATATTCACTTGATTTGATTGCACAAGTGAAAAGCAGAAATGGCAGTCTGGAAAACTTTCCAAAATTCACAGACAGGTCCTCTTTTAGCAGCAGCATTCTCAGGTTACTTAGCATTTCATATTCCCATTTTTCTCTTCAGCACATTCAGCTACAAGCTGGATATTTCACAAAGGCCACAACATTTCCTTTCTCACAGCTTTGTGTGAGAAACTGACCAAAATGAGCCACTGCCTTTCTGTTATTGTCTCTCCCTCAGACATATCTTGAAGATCAGTTTTTTCCTAGAATCAGTTCTCAGTCATGGGCTGCAAGCCATTGAAGAGAAATGTGGGCCAAATGGGCCAACTTATTTCTAAAGATTTCTTTAAAATCTTAGGTAAGCAAAGCCTTAGTATGTGAAAAGTCCTTTTCTCCAGAGCAGAACCATCAACCTGAAAAGCATAAGCAATGAGGAGTGATTTTTACATTAATTACTCCCTATTAAAAAAAAAAAAAGGTGCTTTTTTAAAAAACTGCCAATTAAACAAAATTTCAGTTACCGTTGTTGAAGGAAGGGAGTGCAACAGATACACATAGTGGAAGAAAATCTAATGGAAGAACAGTTGACTATAACAAATGTAAGACAGAAATTAGAAGAAAACCTTTACCTTCATATTTCTTACCTAGATATTGAAGATACTGAGGCATCATACTAAATTACTTCAGTTGTCAGATGTCTCATCTTCAATATTATGTTTTCTATTATTCCTAACATATATTCAATACTTTGGAGATACTGATATCCCAGTATGATACAGCAACAGAAGCTTAGATTTCAAGAATAGAAACATCTACGCTGTCAATTCCAAGGAGATCCAAACCCACTGAATTCTGCAGAAAATCTAACACAAAATGAATCAGCCTACTCTGGCTCTTCAGCAAGCAAATATGATGTAGAAAGTTATTTGACTGAACAAACTTGGTATCAGTAACCTGAAAAGTGGAATACACCTTAATTTTTATTTTTTCAATTTATTGCTGAAAAAAATCAAACACTTAAAACTTAAAGTAATCACTTAAGCTTCCTCTTTCATCACTGAAGTGAGATTTTTTTGCTTCTGAAGACTGAGTTATATTTTATGTTAGACACCCAGCTTAGCGTGGGATGATACCTCCCCCCCAGCCCCCCCAAATGCTGATGCTGGGTGAGCTGTATTCCACCACATGGGTGGTGTTTCTAGAATTCAGATTGAAACAAAATGAAATGATCAGTTATATTTGTTGAAGCATGTAGTGGTGAAGTTCAGAAATATTTAACCAATAATTTTATGTCAAGCAAAAATATTTGTTTGATTAAAAGCCTACAGTAAAGTGTTTTACATGCCTTATGTTGTAAGGCTGGGGTATGTATTTAAGATTTTTTTTAAAATGTAGTTGTACTTAAAATGTAGGCCACAGAGAACACATAACCTTCAACTCTCCCTTTACAAGTTCTGTGTTGTGAAACACTTGTCAAATTAGTAAGTCTCCAGTTAATTAAAATTAAACATAAGCAGACCAAAATATTTTCCGGTTTGCAGTTCTGCTCCTTAAATCTGTATTGTTGAACAATATGAACTGTGTGGTTTAATTAACAGGGAATAGGGCTCTTCAGTTTGGCCCTGTATCACATTTTGTATAAAATAATGTTTCTAATCCTGCATTAATTTAGTCCCCACCATGAACAGCACAGCTCAAAGACAAAAATTAATATTTTCAGGGCTTAGCTATGCACACTTATCTAGACTCCTATCTTTTAATCTTGATTTCCACCCACGCCACAGCTCCACAAGCAAGAGGATTAAGAAAATAGGACAGTGAATGCATTACTATCACTGTACTCTAATGCATATGGAAGTTATTGGAGGATAATACGGTACTTTATCTAACCTCAACCTCCTCTCAAGTATGCTCTTCAAGTCACATTTAAATGTCCCACTATGTATGCTATTATTTTGTCCTTGCACAGTCCCTGACAGCAATGGGAAATGGCTTGTGAATTTTGGTATACACAGAGGGAAGCAAACTAACAAGTAAGAACCAAGAGGGATTTTTCCCATTCCCACCCACCTCACTCCTCTCACATCAGTCCTCAGGTGAGTCATCTCAGCTGGGTGTGGTATGAGTATAGGTTAGTAAAATGTCACTATGGTTGCAGATGTCAGTATAAACCAGGGGTCCTCAAACTATGGCCCGCGGGCCAGATACGGCCCCCCAGGGTCCTCAATCCGGCCCCCAGTATTTACAGACCCCCTGCCCCCTACCGCCGGGGGTTGGGGGGGGAAACCAAGCAGCCACAGATGACTGCCTGCCGCTGCATCCGCGTGCCGGCCCCCTGGTTAAAAAAGTTTGAGGACACCTGGTGTAAACAGTGGTTCTAATTTTCTCATTATTTCTCATTGGGAAGATACTGATCCCCTGCACATGCAGATGCTGTGTTGGCAGCAAAACTGGTGTGCCTTCTGGAACGGCTGGCAGCCCTCTTCAAGTGGCCAGTCACAGTGTTAGGAAAAAGGAATTGAAGTCTGCATGGATTGGCAAAGTAGTGATGACAGATTTCCATCATCTATTCACTGGACCAATGAGAGCATGTGGTATACGTGGGGTGGAAAGGTAAGACACCCAGCAACTGGCTTCTCTCCAGATTTTCTCTCTGAAACACTTTTTCAGAAGGTTCATGCTTGGCTGAGAAAATGTGTCACTTCCATAACTGGGCCTGCAATAGTTGTGTTGTTAACACGTTAGTATGTAACCCAATAATGCTCCGGCGGGGAGGGGGGAGAAGGCACTACCGTTTGGTTCACTTCAGAAGAATATTGACTATGTTCTATTTTTACATCTTCACTGCTGGCAGTGACATGGTTGCATCTTGCTGCTGCCACCTGGGTGGAGTAGAGTTCAGACACTCAGACTCATTAAATTTAATTATGGCTCCCTGAGATTCTTCTCCCTACTATCCCATTTGGTGAAATGCTTAATTAAAGACAAGTTCGCATTACTGTTTGATTCTTTGAAGTTGTTACTCTACTGAGATATATCTTTATTAACAAATAAAAAAATCAATGTTTATGCCTGTATGCTTCATTAAAGAACTGGTACAGAACTACAAGCTTTTTGCCTAACAAATGGACAATCCACATACTATCACATTACAGAAATAGAATCAGATGATATTTAGAAAAAGAATAAAAAAGGAGGAGTGGTGCTGGTAATGGACAATAAGCTTGGACTTAATTTTGTGGGTTTTTTATTTGGATATATGACCAATGTTGCAGCTTAAAAGAAATTAAGAAAACAGAATGTAAGTGACTGGCCATTTGCATATTATTACTTCGTGAAGTAAAAAGGGCGATAACGTTGTTTCACTGATGTTTTGGGCTAAGTCATATCATCTCACAAGGGATGACTTAGGTGCAGGTACACAGTAAACCTTGCAGTTAAATGGTGTGTAGTGCCATTTGCTATACCACAGGCTTTGATTTCAAGCTCATGCTCCACAAAGGTCCAGCTTGACTTTTGTGTCATATCTGCCAGACCCTTGAGGTTGTATCAGACACCATGAGATGTTTCGAATAGCGCTAAGTACTTACATTCAGTTGACTGACTTGAGTCCCTACCAACAACTGGAGAAGCACAGCTGGCGTGCAGTATTTTAATGCACTAAACCTTATTCACTTCACAGAAAAACCTGTTGCATTTATATGAATCTCTCTACATTTTCAGTACTTCTGCTTTGTTAAGTATCAGGTTTGGTTGTTTTTTTTTTTTTTTGAATAGGAAGAAAGTACTGCAGAGAAAGCTTTATGATTTAGCACCCTCAAAACGTCCATACATACTGATAATTTTTGGAACAACTTTATGTATTCTAAAGCCCACTTAATTAGTAGCTGGTGATAATCACATAAAAATAAGCGTATTGTATCAGAACTGAGATATGGTTATTCTACTATTCTATCTCTGACAGTGACCAACAGTGAATATCTGGGAGGTGGTTTCAGGCAGCAAATACTAATACTTCCCAAAAATGCTCTCCTTGCCTTCAGCAGTTGATGATTCAGTGACTTCCAGAAACAGACAGCTGTTCTTGTAAACAGTAGCCTGGGCAGATTCTTTGTCCTGTATGAAAGCTGCTTTTTTTTTTTTTTTTAAATTTCTTTTCGATTTGCCACTTGTTAGTTTCCTTTAGGTTCATTTCCATCAGGTGGTTTGGTTTTGTACTGGAACAGACAGGAAACAGCTGATCCCCATCTTCTTCAGGACACCTGTGGTTTATAGGTCTCATTAATATCCTCCTAGACTGTTTGTTTGCAAGTTGAAAAAGCCTACCATACATATGAGTGCAGAACCTGTTCAAGACCTTTGATCACCCTGTTTGCTCTTCTGAAATGTTCTACCTTTTTATAATTTTTTTCTTTTTTTTTTTTTTTTGTGAGATAAAAACTGGGGAGGCATGAGAATACCATATCCTACAGAAATGTAGACACACTGTGGACCTGTACAGTGGAATGGTATAATAATGTTCTTTTACATTCACTTTTTTCCCCCCTGTAATTCTGAATATTCAATTGGCTTTGTTGATACTGCTTATCATTAAGCTAGTATTCTCACAGAATTATATACTGTAACCCCAGGTCTTGTCCTGGGTGATAACAGTCATTTTCTATGTAAAGTTTGGACTGTATTACTGCTTGAGCATCACTTTAAATTTATCTACATTGAATATCATCTGTCATTTTATTGCTTAGTTATTCAGTGTTGTAGTAGCTTCCAGAAGCCATCAGCTGCCCTGTGTTTCCTACCATAAATTACTTCGTATCATCAGCAAACGCTGTTGACCCATTAGTCACACCCCTTTCCCAAGGACAGACACTGGGGAGCTCCACTGCAGACCTACCTATGCTGTAAGTCTGATTGCTTACTGCTATCCTCCTTTTCCTGGCAATTAACAGAATATTCCACCATACAATGAACTTTCATTTTATACCACAGCAGCTTAATTCTGGTAAGAATGTTTGGTGAGTTTCCTCAGTGCCTTTCTCTGGCTTTTTGTTGAATATCTTTTGGAAGTCCAAATAAATATATTAATAAATCCACATATTTATTGTTTGTTCAAAGTACCCCAGTACAGGTATGAATTCTTTTCAGAAAGCCATTTTGGCACCCACCCACTATTTATCCGTGCGTCTATTAATTCTACCCTTCATTAGAGGTTCTACTGGACGTCACACTGTTACTTCACAGTTCCTGGAATACCCCTTGAAAGATCTATTTATTTCACATTAACTATCTTCCAGTTCTCTGGAGCTTTTGCACTTCGAGTATATTGATCATATCTAGCTTATTCAATTTGCTTTATAATAATCACATCAGTCTTCTTATACATGAAAATTCATGTAATATTTTTGTTATGAAAAGACTATTAAGTTATACAAGATAGGATCAGCCAGTAGATTCTGTTTATTGCTTCACTTTTACAGTAATTACAGTACTTCAGTGAGGAAAAATAATCAAAAATTCATCTTTTTAAATTAAAAACTCCATTAACGTATTCTCCGTGAGACTTAATTTTCAGTAGTTCTGAGTTGTTTCTAGCTCATGGGCTACTTTAAAAATCAATTCGCATAAACCAGTCAGTCACTGCTCAGTGTTAGCACTGTCATTTAATTAGAGAGAAAAAACGACAATGGATCCTATGAATAATATTCAATACAGAAGTGTAAAAAGCTGATACAAAAAGCCACGTTCAGATATGTTTTAATTTGACTACTGGAACATTATCTTCATCCAGAACACTAGCAATGATAATTTCACAACTAGGTAAGACCTATTCTATTTAAAGCTATGAAATCAGGCCTTCCTGAATCTCAATTAACATTGTCCTTGTACTGGGAAACAGCACCAAAAATGTGAGAACAATACTGTTTTTCAAATTAAGGTAAACAACTTACTTTTTTCAGAGCTGAAGTATATTATGCTTTTGAAGATGAGTACTTCCCCAGCATAATGGTTTTGCACTCAGTGATCTGATATTGGCTCTTAATTCACTGTGATGCTCTTACAAATATGGAGTTAATAACAATATTGTGGTCCTTGATCACAGTGGAAATCTGAGAAAAAACACCCCTCAAACACACTAAGTACAATTTTAGAATTCAGATCAGCTTCTGTCTTTGACAACATTTGCTGAGGAGGCTGGTTTTTTAGAAAGAGATGTGAAATTAAAAGTGAAACTTACTGGAAGCCACCTAGGATCACAGGTCATTTTGTCAAGTAATCTTACCCATGTTGTCTAGGTCAGATTTTGTCTCTGTGTATTTAGCTAGTAATCTGCTTTTTTGTCTGGCATTTATGGTCTTTGGCTATAGAAGGAGCCATGCCCAGCTGAACAGGTGCCACATTTCATGCCAGAAACAGCTATTTCTTATTGACACTTCAAGTTATTTGCGTAGAATCTGTAAAACACACTGGGAAAAGTAATATAAATGCATGTTATTAGCTTATATGGTACAAGTATCATCTGCACACACTCAAAGGAACCCAGAAGCACAACAACCAGCAACTGCATGGGACCATCACAGGCCCTTATTTCTGGATGCCAGCAACTGGAGAAACTGGAACGTGTGCACACAGCACGGATATGTATGTCAGTGTGTGACAGTATTAAGCAGGACTTGGTGGCGAGTACGTAAGAAGCTTAGGAGGCAGGTATTGAAGTGGCCATAAGTCTAGGACAGACTGACATACCAGAAAGCCTGCCAGTTGGCTACCAGAAGGACCAGGAAGTCCAAGCCAACTAGTGGAGACACTGTAAGGTCTGGGGATCAACTGAGACGCCCATTTGCATGTGTGTATCTCCGCACATGAGGCAACAGGAGATCAGAGGAACGAAGGGTCAGTTACTGGGTAGGCTGAGTGTCTAATGCCTGTTGCTGATGGGATCTATAGCATGTGTGCCTGCATGTATTTGTATTCACATGAGCAAGCAGCTGGGGTGGGGAAGCAGCACCGTGGGCTGCTATGCCCAGGTATCAGCAACTGGGCAGGCTGGGAGCCAGGGGCAGCTGCTGGCTAGAATGGGTGTCTGATCAGAGCTGTTGGGAGGGTCCACCTTGCACATATGTATAGTTTTCTCACTGAAAGACCTTAATTCTGCTCAGCTGGAGAAGGGAACAGAATGAGGTTACTGGTGCTGTTTGTGTTTGATTGCTGAGTTTATATATCTCTGTTGGTCTCTGTGGTCAGTCATGTATAGACATCTTGTATATACATGCTCTGTGTATGTATGCTTACTGGAAATATATGCTCAGTCTTGCTCCTGGGTGGACCTGGGGGCATGGAGCTGCAGTAGTTTTATCACTATCAGACTATTAGATTTGGCACTCCTAACATATATTGCATGGGTTGTTTGGTTTTGGTTGGTTTGGTTGTTGGGTTTTTTTTGGCTTGGTTTTTTGTTTGTTTTTTTTTTTTTCTTCTGTTTTAATATACTGTAAAAAAATTCTCTCCAAAATGATCACTTAATTGGACGAAATTTTTATATCAGATTACCTCTCTCATCAGAGAAGTAAAGAAAAATAGGCAGGGGCATTGAAAAGATATGTGAAAACCAGGATATGAACTGGTCTATGTCTAACTGAAAGTGTAAGCATCTGGTCTAAACTATTCCCTTTGGTTCCCCTGCTATTTGTAGATCAACAGGCACATCCCAGAAAGGGTTTGGGAGAGATGAGGTGAATTGTTGTCTAATGTTTCCCTCCCTCACAAACTCTATAAGGAGGCTGGACACCTAACTGTTAGATAATTAAACTTAGGTAAAATGAGTCCTACCCAGAGAAGCAGAAAAGACTCACAATCCATAAAAACTTTTCCTTCACTCTCCAATTTCCCAAACCACTGGTTTTAATAATGTGTAAGACCAAACTGGTACCAAAAGGTATTCCTGTAGTGGTGTGCTGCTGTAAAAAGGATTACTTAACCCGTTCTCTCTTCCAGACCAATGAACTGTCATAATGGCTAAATGTCTATTTAAGTTCCATCCCAGGTAAGAAAGAATCCCACAGACCTGAGCTGTCAGACTGAATAGTATACAAAAAGCTGTTTAATATACTCAAGAACAAAGTTTGAATAAAACCATTTCTTGCAGAAATGGTCATTTGGTGAATAACATTAATTTTACCTTATTCACGGCTAAGAAACTAAGTTTTGGGGGAAAGGATTTTGTTTTGTTCTAAAAATAAACTTTTTCTTTAAAGTAACTAGTTTACCTAGTTTTAACACAGCAGAAACCTTAAGTCTTGGAAAACAGTTTAAACAATCTTTCACAAATTACTTTGTGAATGTAATACAACCCTGAATTAAATCAGAACACAGTTATTGCACTTTGATATTATGAAGATAGTTTTTTTCAGGCCTCAGTCAAGATAGTAGACTCCTTGCAATGGGTGCAGTACAGACACATGATATATACCAGACAGAGATCCGCTGCAGGAAGGTTATCTGTAATCTGTACTTTGGTTTCCTCCCCCTTTTTTCTAACACCGTGTAGAATGCGCATGCTCCTGAATCACATCAACTGAGCTCAGCCTCAGTGCTGTGATGACTTCTCACTTCCCATTTCGAATGTGGCTGCCTCTGTGGTGGCCTTTGCAACCTTACCCCCCAAATATATACATCAAAGTAGATGAGAGAGAAAAAAAACTTGTGAGAGGAGAAGCATAACAGAAATAGGAAGGTGACCTAAGTGAATTTCTGGTCACATAAAAAGATTGTACATTTGGACCATGAGATCTGGACCATGAAATCTGCTCTCACAAAAGCAATTTTTCTCTGAGTAAGTACTGATTTCAGCCTCATTAGTCCCTCCTCTGTTAATTTCCTGAATACCTACATCCACCACAGGAAGTTGCTTACTAAAATACTATGGGAGAAAGGTGTTTGAAGAAAGGGGGTGTTGAAGAAAGAAAGCAAAGACTAAAGACATGGAACTCATCTAATAAACCATCCAGGTAGCAAAAGAGCTGTAAGGATCTAAAAGAAGTTCAGTCGCTTCCATGTATGATTGCCTTTTTCAGCAGTTTAGCATTCTTCCTATCTTACCAGAATCAAAATGCCCAAGAGCCACAGCATTAGAGGATGAGGTGAAAAGGGCTGGTGTGAACTGGTGCCAGAGAGGAAAGTAGCTTCCCTTATCTTGCCAGTTTGTCTCTCCAGGAAAGCTTCACTTCTAGTTTTAAACTACACTGGCACAACCCCCCAGTTATACTCAAACATCTTTTGTTAAGAATGCCCCAAAGAAAGCCAATACTGGGTCCCAGGCTCAGGGTTGTCCCAGATGGAAAAGGGATCAGCTGCACAGTATCTGTGCCCTCTAAGTGGAGCTGCTGGTGCACAGCATCATGAAACAAAAAGGTTGCGCCTTGCCTATTGATTCCTTCACAGGTTCAAGCCAGTTCCTAATGGTACCTTGGTCCTATTTCATGCTGAATTCAATTCTTGAAACAACTTGCCATCGTAGAATTCCACCTGATCATGCACAGCAAAATGTTGTCATGGAAACTTGAATGAGTCTAGCCATTAACAATTTTCTTTACATGGGAACCTGAGTGTAATAGTTTTCCAGATTGAAGTTACCCATCTGACAATAACATCAAAGAAATTTATGAAAATATGTTTCATTAATGGTCTGCTAATGTGTCATGTGAACATCATTTAATAAACATAACATATGAAACTAGTATATAACTAATATCTAACCCAATAACTATTATAAGAATTATTTATGTATCTTTCATTATATTTAGATATATAATATAGGCATATATATTACATGTGTTATATTATGTAATTATAGTATTATATATATGGTTTTTATATTTTATAAAACATAATTTTATATAATAATATAAGGACTCTGCAATTAAGGGTTTGCTCACAGTGATACCTTTATTTGAAATGTCCACGTCAATTTACATAAAACAAGAAGTATCCTCCATTCTTAAACTAAATTATGCTGAAAATGTTAATGTTGATTTCTTTTAATTATTTATTTCTTTTCTTCCTGATCCTCATTACATGGTGGCTAGTAAAAATGCTAGAAAAGAGCCCAATATTTTCAAAGCAAGTAGGTAGCTAGTAATGTTCAAAGATGAAAATATGATTTTTTTACCAGTCTTTGTGTTATGAAAATATGCCCATCAAAAATATTCAGATAAACATCTGGGCTTTTGGATGACAACACAATGAAATTCTGATTCTTTATTACTCTTGGCGATCATTAGAATAGCTGATTGATTTTTTTTCTGTTAAAACTGAAGAAAAAATTTGTCACTTTCATTAATTTTTAAATATCTGCTCTGCATGGAATTTTTTTTTCTGTTTTGTTGTTTGTTGTTTTTTTTTTTTTAAAATGACAATTAAAATATGAACTTATTCAGAAAAAAGCTGAAGTGGGTGAAAGCCACAATTCTGATTAAAACCTTTCCAGGCTGCTCCCTGATGTTATAGTTTATTTGCTTCCCTTCCTCTATTCTCATTCTATATTCAGGCTCACTGACCTGTACACACCTTCCATATGGTACTTCTGGCTGTAGGACTCTCATGACATACTGAAGTAGCTCAATAAGAATAGGAGAACAAAATTGCATTGGGAAAAGTGGACATTCTGATCGGGGCGGGAGTGGGGGATGGGGGTTGTGCGGGAAATAAATCACTGAGAGCACAGTGACTGCAAACCACAAATCCTATGGTATCAGCACTTTTGAGTTTTAGCCAGAGCTCTTGAAATTGTCTTCAGGTGTTTAGTTGCTATTTCTAAAAAATCAATGGCTTTAGAAAAAGAAAAACAGTTTTCTGACAAGGCCTAGTTACTATAATAGTAACTTCCGTGGCCAAATAAATTTAGAAACACACTAAGAATCAGGAAGCCTGCTTTTATTTTTGATTTTGCCACCCACGGTTTGACATGGGGTACATCACGCTCCTCCATTTCCAGTTCCATATTTGTCCTATGTCTCCTGAGTTGGGCTTCTCTTTTCCTCCGCATGTATACAAAAGGATCTAAGCCTCATTTCACAGAGCTGTGAATTTTAAGGACAAAACACTAATCTGAACAGAGCTCCTGGCCAACACAAGCAATAGCTTTTTACTGTAGAATTCCTGTATCTGGACCACCATTTAAAAAAAAAAAAAAAAGTCTAGAGACTTAATAGAATGGAAAGATTCTTTTTTTTTTTTTCCCTTTTTTTTTAATCATTCCCTGCTTAGGGCTAATGTTTAAGTCTTGTGTCTAAAATTATTTTGTCTCATATCAGCTTCTAACCACTGATTCTTACTAACTTTTGTCTCCAAGGTTAAAGAGAACTGTGTCTCAGAGTTATTGACCCCCATTGGTACTTCTGGGCTTTGATTAAATCTGCTGTTAAATTCTTTCCTTTAAACAAACTAAATTCAGCTTTCTAATTCCTTCACTGAAAAAATACACAAACCCACAACAAAAAAAAAACCCAACCAAACAAAAAATCTTAGACTTCTAATCATCCTTGCAGCTTCTCTCTTGAGTTTTCCAGTCTATCATCATTTTTATTGCAGGCTGGCAGTCAGTGCCATACACTGTACCCAAAATCTCTCTCTCAGGTAACATTTCCACTCATGGAGAATTAGAAGAACCAGATGCCCATTTGTTACAGGCAATTTACATTTAAATAAGTCACAGGACACCAAGGTTAGTCAAATATGGATACGGTTCAACAAGGTGTATGACAATGAGCTCCAGTCACAGTTGTACAGAGTGGAAGGGATAAGCATGATTGAAAGACATGAATGTTCTTAGAGCTGTGCATACCTGGACTCTAAGCAAGCTGTAGGGTAGTCAATTGAAGCTGCAAGATCAGTCCCTATCCATTTCCCACCTAAACCTTCCCTGCTAACAGGCAGCATCATGGCATATTGCTTAGAGGAAGAAAGTGAGAGTTAGACCTGTTTCTTGCTCTATTACTGATAGCTGCTTCACATACTTTACCTGTCAGTTATGTACAGCTGCTGCAGGGTAGCCATGCTTAATTAATAAACAAAATGTGGTTCTACCACATACAGAAAGGAATGTGTATAAATGTATATAAGATGGGTGAAGTTGACTTTTTCACTGGACTGACAGCCCTTCTGTTAAATACTGATCTAGGAAACCATAAAGGTGCCATGTTGAAGGAGTCTATGACAGCAAATCTGGAGTCTCTTCTGGCTGAGGCGGTTAATTTCTGTGTTATTCCCTGGGAAATAGGTTGTATCAGACAGGAAGGGACAGAACTGTGCATTCCTGAAGCTTAGGAGTGATATTAAATTCTAATGTTAGGAGTCCCTTAGTAGCCAAACTATAACTGTAACCATGGCGTTTGTCTACTGAAGTCTGCTTCTCCTTTAATTACTCTTTATCATTCTTGAGAATGTTTTAACTTCATTGCATGTCATTAGGAAACTGTTGGTGCCATTTCATATCTTTCCTATTATATTGAGATAAAGGCAAAGACAGGTGCAATTTATAAAAGGTTGCTGTAAGTCACAGGCATGAAACCTTCCTTGCATCCAGCCATCCTTATGCAGAAGGCTGGCACAACAAACAACAGCTTTCATGTAATCAGTGCACAGATTTCACTGGTATTTATGGATCCTGTGGAAAAGTAGATTTTGCAGCCTTCAACATCGATCATTACTGCACTTTTATCTATCCATCTATTTAATTATTTCTGCAATCTATTTATCTTTCTATCTATCTATCCACGTATTTCTTTAGTGAGTGTGTTATATACACCAAGTGTGTAACTGTTACCCTGCCATTTATCCTGTCTTAACTGGTGAATCGTTCTGGTACAAGTAAGTATCTCAATATGCCAGTAAAAAGTGGTATTTGATTCTCTTTTAAGCTCTTTTCCGAATATGCCTAATGTTCTAGGTGAGATCTAAGGTCTGGTTGATGTGCTTTGGGATTCACAGAACACAAGTATGGCTCAGAAGAGCGTTGCACCTGACCTAACCTACAGTTCATTTACTGGCCAGAAAAAATTGCTGTCCCAGAACTCAGAGGCCATGGAGATTTCAAGCTCTTCTAGGGACACCAAGACCCTCCAAAGGAAAGAGGAGATAGTAGGGACAAAGGTCTCTGGAAAGAGATTTCAAGAGGGGCTTTTTGACTCCAATACTCTAACTACATGTGTTAGAGCAGCACCAACATTCACCAGGGAAGAGTGATGGTTATACTGAAAACTTCAATGCTTTCCTAGACTTTAGTGAGGAAATAGACTTCTTTATTAACCTCTCCTCTGTCCGAGCTGTGTTGAAAAGGCATGTTCTGATGCTTCCCACTAAAGCAAATTTGAAATCAATGAAAAATTGCATCATTGCCAGTCCTTTGCTTAGGTGGAAGCAGTTGTGCTCCGTTCCCTCAGCACTTGCTCAGGGGACTGGATGTTGTGGTTCAACACCTGGCACTTCAGCTCATGTAGAACTGCACGCCCCGTGGGAGGGCTGCCCATTCACGGGAAGGAGCTGCCCTCCAGGCAGACCCCGACTGCTCTCCAGTTTACAGAAGGATGTGTGTGTGGTGGTGGGCTGCACTGCCATGCATCAGACAGGCTGCACTAACCATTCATTTCCTTTTGTGCTGTTTATAATACTGACAATTTTATTTTCATACCGGCTCCTTGAGCCGTCTCCACAACTCAAGTGGGCTTCCAGGCCATGCAATGGGAAGCTCTGAGGGCAAAGCTTCTCTGGAACAGTCCTGATGTCTTTCTGCTCCACTGAAATGCCTTATCCTGAAGTACAACTTGAAGGGTGATAGGAAAATGCTCAGGCTATTCCCATTGCCAACACACACACAGGAGTTTGGGTGAATAAGAACCTATGGTAAATTTCTGTCCCTTCACTGAGGCGTGTGAAAACACAACTTGCAAATAAATGATTTAGATCTTTTAGTTGGTCTTTTAGGCTTTTATGAACTGTATTGATCTTTAACTTGAAGGAACAACAACAAGCCTTTTTAATGTGCTGTATCTGCAGGCAGTGAAATTCACTGGCTGTTTTCTGTTGCGTTAGTGTAATGAGAACTAGCCAGAGCCACTAAATGGGTTTTTTTAAACCAAAAAAAAAAGGACATGGATCTGTTGGAGCAAGTCCAGAGAGGGCCATGAAGATGATCAGAGGGCTGAAGCACCTTTCCTATGAAGACAAACTGAGAGAGCTGGACTTGTTGAGTCTGGAGAAGAGAAGGCTCTGGGGACACCTTAGAGCAGCCTGCCAGTACCTAAAGGGGCCTATAAGAAAGCTGAGAGGGACTTTTTACAAGGGCATGTGGTGATAGGACAGGGGGGAATGGCTTCAAACTGAAAAAGGGTAGATTTATATTAGATATAAAAAAGAAATTATTTACTATGAGGGTGGTGAGGCACTGGACCAGGTTGCCCAGAGAAGCTGTGGGTGCCCCATCCCTGGAAGTGTTCAAGGCCAGGCTGGACGGGGCTTTGAGCAACCTGGTCTGGTGGGAGGGGTCCCTGCCCATGGCAGGGGGGGTGGAACTAGATGATCTTTAAAGTCCCTTCCAACCCAAATAATTCCATGATTCTATGATTCTTGGTAACTAATACATTGTAAATAAATAATGGCTCGAACTGTATGACGGTAAGTAGCAGTGGTTTCCCAACTCAGATGCTCTGAGTTCCTGTAAGTTTTGTTCAGAAGAAGTATTAGTGTCTTCATGAAGTACAGATCTCCTTCATGATTCTTAAAAGGACTATCAATAACTGGTGGAGAATTATGAAGTGACTGGAAATTATCAAATACTTCCACTGCAAGCTATGCAATAGCTTCTGAGGACAGTTAATACTCAGCTTTGCAGTATCAATTTTATCTCCTCTATGACCTACCTTTTTAAAAATGGAAACGGCTTAAAATGATGTAACCAGAGGGAAGAAATCCTTCTTCCAGCCACACAATATTAATGCTTAGAATAATAACGAGTTTTGACCAGACCATGTTGTCTATCTCATAGAATAAAACAGAGGAGATCTCCAGGCTTATTGAAGAGTAATAAAGATACATAAAGATCAGCCAACAGCAGGAAGAACCTGAAAGTTTACCCAGTTTCCAAGTACTTCAGTGGCCCAAGCAGAATATTATAGCAGAAAAGTTCTCCTGGTTTGTACATGGCTTTGCTAGCAATGTTATACTTTAGTCCAATATCACAAAAGCATCTCCATTAGCAAGCCAAACTGTACCAGTAAATGCCCTTTTAGTGCATGGTGTATCTTCATAATCCTGACTTTGACAGATTTCAACTGACTTTCTTAGGGTTTGCTTATCCTTAGATGAAAGCAATGTAATGCCTAAATTATAACATGCTCCAGTATTTACCTTGCAATTGTGTAAATTCAAACTGTATCAACACTTCCATTCAATCGGTGCTAGCAAACCCAGCCTCGGATCACCCATGCAGACAAGATAGGATGGTCTAGGTGGTCATGATCGCATAGCACTTGCTGTCTTGGAAGAATGTCTGGCACTCTGTCACAGTAATTTTTCAGTTCATTTCTGTAACTCAGGTGATGTGTTAAATTTAGTAAATTTAATGAGCCTTTGTAATTTGTTAAATCCTGGCTAGGCTAAGTGGCCTAAATTAGCCCTGAAGAGGGTAAAATAGAAGATTTTGAGACTTATGTGAAAAGTTTTGTTTGAAATAGGTATTCTGGTCTGGGTCTGAGGGACAAGATTACTCACTGAAAGAGCTGAGCCAATGGAAGGTCCTATGTGTATCTACAATTTAATCCCAATTCTTAGGCTTAAATAATAGTATTATGTGTGTAAAAGAGTATGGGAAACAGTATATCCCAACTGTTGCAGACCAAATGGGTAAGACTATGAGATTAGCATACATAAGTAACACATAAGGTAGTACAGGCCAACTAGTTAGACTAAGAGGAATTTCTAGGACCAGACAATATCAGATGCATGAGAAAGAGCTGAGTCAAGGCTTTAGATGGGCAAAAAGCTAAAAGAAACCACTTAATTGCCAAACAGACATAATTTTTGCTTGATTTAGATTGCAAGAAAACAGTATAATCATATCCAATTACATTTTTATAGATTAAAATGTTTCATAATATTGATTGAAATAATAAAAGATGAATCCCAGGTATGTTCTTCTGTCCTTGAAGAATGCGACTGTAAAGCTTCCCATCTGAGATATTCAAATACTTCTTGACACTTAGTTATTGAACTTGGGTAAATTAGGTAAGATTTCTGCAGTAAAATAAGTAATTTCTTTCTCAGGAACTTTGCATTTTGTATTCACAATCCTTTAAACACATTTCTTACGAGTCACAGCAGCACATACATTAGCAATGTCATATCTGCATGGCATGATTTTTATTTACTTATATTTCAAGGTTGTTTCGTAAAGCAAAATTATTTTCATCTTGTTTACACAGAAATCCAGTCTCTATGTGGATATTTTTCAACTTGTCTGTTTTCCCAAATAATATCAGGAGGTCCAAAAATATAATTACAATTATACAGAAAAAAACCACAAACAGATTTGTGCTTCCCTTGTGGATTTTTCTTTACTGATAACAAACAGAACTTTTGCAGTACAGCTGCATCTATACAGTGGATACTTTGCTTCTACTCTGTCACCAAATAAAGCTTCTACTGTCTGTATCTCCCTAGTGTTGAAAGCATACCTTTTACTGCCCTAATTCCTTATATATCCTGGCTTTATTTAAAGAAAAAAAAATAGAAAAATAGAAAAATCATTCTTTGCTTTTTGAGCAAAATACAGAACAGGACTTACCCCTGAGAAAAGAAAAAAGTAACTTAGGATGGAACAAGCAAGGGAACATTGCTGAGAAGGTATAAAGCATGTTTTACTCTGTTCCAGAGCTTACTAAAATTCAGCATAAGAATATGGAACAAAAAAAGAAACCAGAAACAAAAGAAGGCTGAAAGAAACAGCCTGACCTGAAGTGCAGTACAAGAATAGCATGGTCTTGTGGTCCGAGAAACAGTAATGAGCAGGGAACTCCTACAGTCTTATGCTGTCTCTTAGTGCAACATCCTTCACTTCTCTGTTCCCCAAGCGGAGATTATAACTAACTAGGTCCAAAGCATGGGAACTTCCTCCACTGGCTTCTTCATAGTGCTCAGCTATACAGATGATGAACTCACCAAGGAACCGGTCACTCAAATTGACAGGAAGACACCTGCAAGCTGGATGCAAACTGCTTTGTAGGAACAGAAAAATTCCTCATCCAGGCAGTGCTTATGGCTGCTTCACAAGTTCTTTGGCCTGTCATATGTGAATAAAAGGGTTTTTATGTTCTGAAATTCCATAACACTGATCACACATTATCACTTGATACCTCACTGAAAGCCAGGTCATGCAGTCTCATGTGCTCACATGTGGATTCCATGGGATTTAGGAATGTGATCCCAACATAACCACACTGTGATTAAGTAGGTGTGAAAGTGCTTCAGCAACCAGTTCGACTGACAGGTGACTTCAAGCTGTTCTAGTAATTCAGAGCTCTTCCACTTGAGGACACTACAGTTATGTATCCTTTGAAGAACAGTAACACAAGAATGCCAGAGACCTCCTTGAGACTGAGGTAAACCAGATGTAGTGGATAGAAGTAGATTTTCAGAGTCATTAAGCTCATTTTTCAGTACTCTGATGGGGCAGAAGTCCTTAAAATCAAAGCAAACATAAAATATTATATCCCCTTTATAAAGTCAAGGAAATGTTATGGGGCTCTATTGTAAAAAGAATCAGGCTTGAGGACTACATGAAGGCATACAAATTAAATTGCACGAAACCAAAATACATAAACAATAGGGTGGAGAGGAATTTGAGTAGATCAGGTTCTTGACCAGCAGAAAGAGGACCTGTCAAACATCTCCTGATGTCTTTGCTGCTCATGGTACAAATTAGAACAACCAAAAGTCAACTCAGAAAAACAATTTTTCTGGTCCCTTGATTTTTTTCCCCAAGTCCAATCTCCTCCTCTGCTTTGTATTTCCTGTCTTCTACCACAATAAAATGTGCTACTATTATGAAACAATCGGTGTTTCTGTTTGCTTTTCATGAGCAGGGGTAGATGAAACAGAAGTGACAGGGCTGGGGAGAAAGCAGGGACCAGGATCCATTTTTTGCATTGCATTTTTGGTGCAGAAAAGGCTGAACACTCACAAAGTCTTGTTTTACTCTCCAGGATGGCCAAGTCTGCTTTCTATTGCTTCCTCCTCTTCATGTTTGCCTTTACAAAGTCTCTCTTTTCTCTTTTACGTACAAGGCACCAAGTCCATATCGCATAAGGTGGGAACAGGCTTCTCCACCTCCCCAGGTTTTGAGATTTTCTGTAGGATTTTGTTTTTCATTTCAAGTTTTTAATGGTCTATAGCTCTTACAAAAGAACAGAGGCTTCTGTCAGTCTGAAACAGAAAAAAAGTAAGGAATAAAAAAAGCTTCTCATGTAAAAGCAAAAAATATACCAAAACTTGCAATGAATGGAGGGCAACATTTCTTTGTATCTACCTGAATAAAACTAAACTGAGGGCAGATTTATCTATTCAGTAATAAGCATGCTCTGTATTTAATCCTGTTAAGGCCAAATTCTTGTTTTTACCTCTCTAAATCTAATGAAGCTCTGAAGAAGCGAATGGCATGGCTCCTGGATTACATCAGTATGAATGAGACAGAACAGGTGAACCAAAATGGTTTCATTTCTACAGCTGGAAATACATTTGGAAGGGGTGAATAGTGAACAGATATCTCCCTAAATTACGCCCTTGGGAAGCTAAGGGCAGATATATACATACAGCCAACACTGTATCAGCCCTTTGGGTCATGTACCAGTAACCTTTACAACACACAAACTTCATGCACATGATCCACTAAACATTTATTCATCCTCAACAGACAGAACCAGACTATACCATCTGCTGGTATCAATACAGATATATGCACCAGCCATGCACCAGCTGTAAAAATAAAAGCCATTTTCTGTTTCTTCACATAACAAAGCAATTCCTGTTTCAATGAATGTTTCAGCTCAGGAAAGATTCTGAGATGGACTTTTCATGGTTCAACAAGCCAGAAATTTCCCTGCCTCCCTCTAGAGAGATATTCTCAACTATGTTTCACAAGAAGCAAAACAAAAGGAATTTCCAGTTATATGTAAATGCTAAAAAGTTAGAGATTAAAAAGGTGCTATCCATGTTACAGCTGGTTTTCAAAATAATTGATGAAATCATTTAATCTAAAGGGACAATTTACATTCATTTTATTGGGGATTTATTTCACTATTATGGGTTCAGTAGCTGTTTTGTATCCCAATGGAACAGAAGCACCTCTGAATTGTGTTGCAGCATAGATTAAGATGTCAAAGCAAGCTGTCACTGCAAATAGCCCATGCTATAGGGAGAACAAAGAAATAGATTGATAGTATGAGCAGACATGTGCTGTCTTCACAGAAGAGCTCCAAATGAAATCTCAAGTCTGAGCTCATTTGGAATTTGAGAAACTGGGACCAGGATCTGAATGTGCCCTTGTGCCTGTTTTTGCCGCATTGTGCTGTTTCACATACTGGGAACACTTACAAAACTTTTGAAATAATAAATGATCCTCATAAAGGTATACAGTACTGCAAGAGCAGTCTGGCACGAGAAAAGCAAACAGATCTTTGACTTCTGGTCACAAGCACATTTTCTACTACTTTTATAGCGTCCATCGTTTTTTCATTACTGGTACCCTGTCAGAATGTTTAAAATAAATCTGCTATCCTTTGTGCCCTTTTATTTTCTTTTGGCTAAGGGTGTCACCTTTTCATTCGTGCTTTCTGCATACAGCATAACACATCGTAGCTGGGTTATTTGCTTGCTTTTTCTTAAGCACTGACATTATGGTCAACTTCAAGTTGGGAAGAGAATTTGCTTGAAAGACAGCTATGCTTTTTGGCACAAGGAAGACAACAGCATCCTGATCAGACCTTGCCCCCCCAGACTCATGATCTATATTTAGAAATATTGGTGCTTGAAAAACCCTTGCAGGAAATACAACATGACCATCAGAGTTGGGAATTTATGGACCTCTACTGCCATATTTCATTAGTGAGACAGAGGTGCTAGAAGTTACAATATCATAATTTCTCACTGGTGGGACCAAACTCTGTGTTGAACAAAGGTTATGAATATTTGCATATGACAGTTCCAGATATGACAATTCATGTGTTTTCTTCTTTTATGTCCATCATAAAAGATGAGGGATTCAAACAAGGATCAGGATGCAAATATTTGGGTTTTTTTATCTTATATCCCTTCTTTTCCCTGAATAAGATTCACTATATTATTGCTTTTACCTGATAGTTTTCAGTCATGTGCAAGACAGAAGAAACAGCAGTTTTGCCCAGAGGATCTCAGAATCAAATCAGTTCAGCCATGTCTGTATGCAAAGAAGAATATTGTAACGTCAAGCATAAATTGTGGTTAATTATTTAAGCTGTAAGTAACTTTCAAGAAACAAAAGAGTACATTAAGCACAGAGAGTAAAATGACTGCAAGACATTCCCTACTAGAATGAGTCTGCTCTATAGTAGATTAAATTGTAGCCTCAAACTACTTGATAATTCAACTTTAATGTTTCCAGTTTGTCAAATTTTAATATTAAATGAGTGTGAAATTTCAGCCAGAGGTAAAGCAAAGTTTCAGGAGTAGAAAGTTACTGCTAGTTAAGGAAAAAAAAAAATTATGGAAACTAAAATAGTTTCTGGAAATATTGAGTATTTGTATTTTGACCATGAGCCAGAAGAAAAAAGAAAAAAAACCAACAAAAAAACCCCAAACAAACAAACAAAAAAACCCCCAAAAAACAAAGAAAAGAAAACATGTCTGACTAGTAATAATCAAGGAATTCATAGGTCAATTATTTTGCCCTGTTTCAGGTCAGAAACAGAGAAATGCACAATGGTCAGTTGAGTATGTGCTATATGCAAGATTTCTAACTCCAGTTCAATGGTATTAGATGAAATTCTGGCTTCATTGAATCCACAGTAAAACTCCCATCTACATCATTTATATCACACTGCAATAATACCTCTCCTCAGAATACCTTATGACTTTGTCCTCCCACCAGTCCAGTGTGGGCATTATACAATAGGAATGTAATATGTCTGAACAAATAACTACGTTTTTCTGGTCAAGGTCTTCCAAGATATTCTTGCATGTCAGTGAGACACTGGCACTTTCAACTCATCTGCAGGTTTCAGCAAAAGGCATAACACCAAAATCTACCCCTAAAGAGCTACTGTAATTTTAAAAGCTCCAGAAAAATTTTAAATAATTTAAAATCCATCCAGAAAAGGGATGATGGAAACAGGCTAGGTATTTTCTCTGTTAAGCAATGATCCAGTGTTCAGAGCACTTACACCAGACATCCTTTACCTGAGAGGGCTTGAATTCATGCCCCATCCCTCTGACACAGCACCATAATCTTTATAGGGAACTTTGAGTTAAGGACCTCTAACCTCTTGCTTCTTCCTTTAATATCTGATCTAGTTTACATATAATATTTAAATATTCATTAGAGCAAGGAGAGGAATCCCAGTAACTCCTTTTTAGCAATGTGTCCTGAGCTTGTTCTGTTGCTGTCCTCTGCAGACTGCACTCTATGCCTAGGCACCATGGAGTAAAAAGTCACAGAGATCTACTGGGATTTTATAGTGTTGATGCTTCCCAAAATTAGCATTAAATATTTTCAAGCATCTCTGTATCTCTAAACCACCAGCACATTATGGTACATGGGTATATATGGTATCTGGATACAGATGATTTATTTAGAAATGGTATAAAATGACAAATCTGAGATCACAAAGGAAATCTTCACCCAATAAAGAATTAAATTTGTGATTTGTCATCCCAAGAGTTGAAACTGTAATGCTGCATAGTCCTTTAATTCCTGATACTGACAAACATTAAAAACCCTGAACATAGCAATCTGCTTTATCTGTTATATCCCTTTGTTGGCCTTCTGGAAGTTTTAACAGGCCAGCTCCTGATGCCTTTTTTTATATGGAGATGAAAATTAAACTCTCACTGTGTAGTTAATGCTCCCTGTCTACTTATGGACAGGAACAAGGTACCCACCCTCATTTGAATAAATTTATTATTCACCTTTGAAGCTATTGATCACAAATATGTGCTATGTGGCCGTCAGACTCTTGAGGTTGAGAACTTTTACATTCTCAGGTAGGGCACAACACAAGGCAGCTGACTATCACAAGACCCCTCTTGTTCATGAGTTTCCATCTTGCTCAGTACCTAGATGCAGCCACATAGGAGACCGAATAACAACTGGGACTTCATTGCCCTCCATATGCTGCAGATGGGAGTCACCATGACACCCAAGGCCACATTTGGGTTGTGCTTTATTCCTAGTGCCTGGCAGGCATTGGCCTGTGGATGGAAGTGAGCACAACATGAGTCATCTTGGAGAGGGAAGCGCTGTGTTGTGAGTGGGAGGAAGCATTTGGATGAGCTGGCAGAAGCTGTGACTGCCGCAGGACAAAATGATCAGTCATTACTCCTGAACTCAATACCACCAATGGCTGGAAATAATTCTTGACTTCCCATGCCTGGTGATTGTGCCCTCCCTGGGAAATGTGGATGTCTTGATGGTCTTCTCTGAGATAGTTGATTCCTGGCTGTGACTGGATTGTGAATGGGTTAGGGCCACCTCTGATGGTGTTAGGGGATCCACCTATGCTCTGCGACCAGGCAAGGACTCTTTGACCAGCTAAGCAGATTTCTGTTAAGACCCGCTGCATGCACTTCAGGTCTTTTCTTTAGGTCTGTTTGAGGGTGGGCTGTACCCAGGGTATTTGTGAGGACAGAGATAGGACTGATAAACTCATGATGTCTATCAGAAATGCTTTCTCTGTAGGTGCAGAAGTAGATCAGCACAGTGAGACAACCATATTTCCTGCTGGATTAGGTGAGAGCTTGCAACACAGCACGACGGGGACAAAACCCCCTTTAAACCATCCTAGCTGCAAGTCTCTCCCCATAATTATATGCCCATCACGTGTATCTTATGAAATGGAGAAGTAAGTGCGTCTTCAACATTCGCATGGCAATTCTGACACCGAAGCGAGGCAAGCGGACCTGCCATTGTGTCATCCTGGCTCAGTGGCTAGAGCATGAGGCGAGGGCTCAGGCCTGCACCTATTTCCCTGCTGAGCTGCAGGTTTCCTTCCTTGGGCTGCACCTTCCCATCCCAAGGGGTCTGCAACATCCCCCTCAGACACGGCGAAAGCAGGAGCCATGGAAGCACCAGAAATAAGCACTTCCCTTGGCTCTTTACTTTAGAAAACCTCCTTTCATCCCTCGTGGCAGCTTGTCAGAATTAGAATCAAGTGACCTTAAATGTGCTTATCTTTTTATTAGGCAATTAGCCACATTGCAGGGTCCTGTGATTTCTTTTTGTGACTTAATCCTTGTAACCGAATTGCAGAGCTATCCTAGAAATAGACTCAATATAAACTTGGGAATAGTAATAATTACAAACCTCCTGAGCTTTCCACTCTCGCAAATTAATGTATTTTTTAATTATCTATCGGTACTTAATTCACTCCTAGAGGCAGTTCATTTAAACCCTTGCAAAAGCATTTCAAAGTTATTTCCATTTTTGCATCGGAATATGGGATCAATGCTTAAAATATATAGAAAGTTCATACTTTTTGCTCACATTTTCACAATGAGTTTCAGAGGGAAAAGGAAGAGAAAGACGGTTTTCATATTACCTACAGTTTTTCAGTGCGGCAGCGAATAAATTCAGTGCTTAACAGCCCCACCTCCTGGTGAAAAGCAATGATAACGCAAATAAATTTGTTTTGTGCTGGGGTTGTATACTCCCTGGTAATTTTTTCTAGCTCTAGCTTACATAATAGAAACACTTTTCCCATTTACTTTTGCATGAGAGCTCCGGAGTATGTTTAAAGCTTCCTTTCTTTTTTTTTTTTTTTTTTTTTACTTTATCCTGTATTCCCTTATTTTTTTTTCTCACTTCACAGGGATAATATATTTTAATCATTGCTTCTTTCCTTACTGTATCCTTTAAAATAACTGAGAAATCCATTCTCTTTCCTTTTCTGCCTCCTCATAGACAAATACAAAGCTAGAACTCAGCAAAAACTTAGCAGGATCTGGGAACTTCTGAAGCTGTTCTTGTGTACAGTGTCTCCAGGAGTTAAAGGATTAGACAGTGAAGAACTCCAAGATGATGTAAATCTTGGAGAATAAATCATTAGGTGGCAGAAAACCATTATCCAGCAACATGGATCAGACTGCACCTGTCCTTAGGAAAGAAATTTCCTGCATGGCTTTCTTTCCTGTGCAGAAATCTAGGTTTGCATTTCATTTTGTTTCATAGTATCCTCCTAACAGCAACTTCTGATACCTTTTGTCCTCTTCCACTGATTCCTTGGCACCAGAAGTGGACTTACAAAATCGATATAAACGCAGAATGGTTAAAAACGAGGACTGACAGCATTTGGGGAGATGAAAACAACCTACATTCAATCCTTGGAAGCATCATGAGGACAACGAAAAGGTCAGTGACTTCATTGCTAAACAGAGCATGCAAGAAGGGAGCATGGCATGCGCCTGAAGAGTGGCTGGATGCTTCACAATGAGAGACACCTTCAGTATAAATCATGGGCAAGCTTACTTTTACTTTTCTGATTCAGTCTCTGCCTCAACCTCTGTGCCATCTTTTTAGGCTTGCCAGCACCTCTCTCCCTCAGCTACCTGTCAGCCCACATCTTTCACAACCTCAGGATTCCCATCATCATGGCTGGTCCTGCAGCATCTTGCAGAGGGAAGACTGTCTTCTGCAGTGAGCTGCCTTTTGAGCAAGGCTTCTGAAAAGCAGGAAAGGTGATGAAACCTCAGTGTACCTCATACAGCCTGCTGGACATTGGGGTCTGGTTGGGGTGAGCAGTGGCAACAAGGTATTTCTTTTCTAAGGTTAAATGCAAATCAGACTATATTAAGGAATGCATTTTAAAGCACCACTGAGACCAGGTATGCTGAGCTTTTACCGGTATTAGCTAGTGCATCTCTAATGGAATCTGTCCAGCAAATAGATGTTTCAGCTTCCTCACTTGTCTGTAGGGTTAAAATGCCTCAATTAAAAATTTCCAACAATATGCCTTTAAATACTAATCAAGAACAAGACTGAAGCTATTGACCCCTGTTGGGACACAACATATTAGCATGGGAAGGAAACCTTCTTCACTCATACCTGTAAGGGGCAAGCCAGCCCTGGGCCCAGCATTTGCCCCCACCTAATCGTTATTCCATTTACAAGCTTAACAAAGTGCTGCATTACATTTCAGGAGCTATTGATTGCTTTTGAGGTGGTTATACAAAATCAATTGTGGAGTTTTGTTTTAGAGGAAGGTGTAAGAGAGGAAAAAGGAATACATGCCAAGATTTAAGAAAAAACATGTGGCTGAGAGGCACTGGAATGTCATGGGGTCACAACTTCAAAGACTGAACCCCCATCTAACCAAGTCCTTTCTGTTGCTCAAATATCCCATCACAGGTTGCTTGAGGCTGCCTGGAATAGGCCCCTAGCTTTGTTCACCTCCTTTTCATTGTATAGACAGCTCTCCATGGCTTGCAGTTTATTCTAGTTTAACAAGTAAATTAAGTCACTGGGGAGGATGAGGAAAGGGGAGAGATTATATCTGTGCACATGCCTTAAGGTTGAATTGAACCTTTTATCTTGTTTACAAGCTTGCCTACAGAAAGGAATGAATGGGAATGTTATGGGGATGCAGGCTTCAGTTCTGCCAGCTTCTAAACACATAAGCATACAAAACATTTTGGTGCTTAAATAATTTGCCAAAATGATTCACCTTTCACAGAAGCAAATCCCAAGGGTATCCCACCTCATCTACTTTACCTACAATATTTACCACCAGTGCAAGAAGCAAAATGAGGACCATGGATCCAATTCAGCCCGTACTGGTGCAGAATGAAAGCCATTCAGGACTGAAGTAACAGGTAATGTTGATTCACTTGTGTGACCATAACACAAAACACTCTCATATCAAGTATTGGACTCCCTGGAAGTGGCATCAAAGATATTTTGGAAAAGACACTTAAAATGTAGGATGTATCTTCTCATGTCTTGCTGGACTATTCAGGGTGCTTGTAGCATTGTTTCCATGCTGCACCTAGCCATAGGTATAAAGAGGAGTTTGTTTTTCCAACCTGTCAGGGAAAAAACTCTCAGGGAGCACTAAATTCACACAAAACCACTCTGTCTGTGCATGGGGCTGATACAGGGGTAATAGTGTCAGGGCTCAAGAATTTAAGGAATGATGTTGAAGGTTGTATATAACTGAAGCAAAAGAAAGCGTGAAAGGAAAAACTCAAATACCATATGGCTTGTGTTTTAGAACCTCTAGAACACAACCGGAAGAAAATTTTGTAACTAATAAACTAAGAAAAAGCTATGATTTTTGCTCAAAAGAATGTGTATAATTACGCAAAGCAACCAATTAATAAATTGTTTGTGAGCAGCTCATTGCAGTATTAGACCTTTGAGCTGTGTTGGATTACTACATGAAAAACATTGGGATTGCTATTTGGACCCAACCAAAGTAAAAATTTAATCAAAGGAATTGCTGTGTGAGTGAATTCTGTAACAAATAAAAAACTCAAGGGGTTTATGATTCCATGCTAAATACTTTTTTAATAATTCCTTCCTAATATTCACTTCTTTGAATTTACTATTCCATTCACAAAAGTTTTTTTGTCATGTGTTCAAGTTGAGTGTTGTTCTACTGTAATTTTTCACTGGGAAAATACAATTAATAAATTAATAATTATCAATAATTAATACATATGAATAATAGATAAATGTTAATAAATTAATAATAAAGCCGGTGGGAAAGAATTGAAAGCAAATAGAAAGTCAGTTCATTCAAAGTGGAGAAGGAATTAGGAAGGCTTAGACCAGTGCTGCCAGCAATGTTTCCTATGACTGTGGGGAAATCACGTCGCTTTGGGATGTCTTTATTTCCGCTTTTGATTCTTCATTTACTTTGTCAGGGAGCGCACTGCTGCCAGCAGAGTGCCTGGTATGATGGCAGTCTCATCCCTGCAATGTCCCCTGGTTGTGGCTGACACCTGAGTAATAGGTTGTATAATCACAGTTTCTCATAGTAAAATGTTTCTCAGTGTGTAACTATCTTAAGAGCCAGTTTTTTTCAGTGGTCACCTACTTCTAAACTTGAAATGTTACAGGGTTTTTTTAGAGGATTCCCAAAAATCCACCTTTCCCTGTAAATCTAATGAGAAAGACAGTGCTGTTGGTAGACAAATGAATCAGCTTTCATCACAGAGAACAGACCGGGGTTTTGCTATCAAGTCCCACAGATGCAGGATCAAGGCCTCAGTTCTGCTGACTTTCTTTTTAATATTTTTTGATTTTTATGAATCCTTAACAATCCCTCCAGAGTTTCACACTGAAAGATAACACCAGGCTAAATTAAGCAATGTTTTGGTGGCTTTAACGAAACTAGATATACTGAGTGAAAATTTCACCTTCCTTTCCAAACTTGGACATGTCTTTTTTGCTTGGGTTTGATGAGCCAGTAATTTAGATAAAATGATCTTTCTTCAAACTGCTGTGTATCAGATAAAATGGTCTTTCTTCAAGCTGCTGTGTATCAGACCAGGTAACTGTGAAGCTGTAAGAGCTGACTCTCTCATTGCGCTGTTGCTTTCCTCACTGGCTGCGACAGGAAGAAACTTTTCATGCAGGAATTCTGTAAGCATTTTTCCATCATGTTACTTCACATTAGTTCAGCCTATTAACTAAACATTTGGGTTGTTTATCGATACCAAAAAGAGGAATCTTTCTCAATATGTCCCTCCTCCAGAACAAAATTCATACAGAGAGTCTGGCTTCACATTAAGCGGACAGACGACAAGGGCAGCACGTTGCGGAGAGAGAAGTAGCCTTGGGAAAGGCTGTTTGCAGCTCCACCTCAGTACACACAGAAGGAACTGTGTTATTCAAGTATCACGTGTCGCCTGCCAGTACAGCCAGCCCAAAAGCTTCTGCTGTTGTACTTGCACCCGTATCTGTGGTGGGTGAACTTGCAGCAGCAATCTCCTGCTTCTCATCCCAGCCTTGCTGGCATTAGCTATGGCCAAGGCACGGTTAACAAGCCTAGTGTCTCTCATTCAGCCCAGGTCATAGTCCAAGAGCTGTTTTAAATTCACCTAGCTGTGAGGAGTCAAAAATGCAATGGAGTTCCAGGCTGAGAAGCGTGGCTGTAGCCCTGTGCATCCTCTGACATGCAGCCAGTAACAGAAACAAAAGCAGTGCAGGCTGTGAATACAAACCAGCACGTGTGTGCCTTCCAGAGTGCTGCACTTCTGTGACCTGTTGTGCATGTGGATGGAAAAAGGAATGAAAGTGTTCAGCTAAAGCTCTGCTGCACTTTTCCGTAGCTGGCTACTTTGAGACTCAGTCAACACGCTAAGCTAAACTGTCTAGGTCTAAAGTGATATAAGTACTAAATTCCACTGCAAAACAAGTTGTTTCAGGTTCTGAAGTCAACCGTCAACATCTGAAACTTGATCTGTGGAAGTGTGCATTTGAAAATGACAGTAGCAGAACTTAAATGTATCTAAGGGCTTTTGGAATGGGTCAACAAACACGTGAAGAAGGGTAAACTGAATTTAATTTAATTTCAAATGAAATTAAAAGGCCTCAGGTTGAAAATAAACAAAGGGAAGTTCTTCAAGGTACAGGTAATAGATTTATGGAAGTCCTTGCCAAAGATGAGAGACTGGAGAAAGCTGGAAGAGTGTCTGTAAGGTACTCCTAAATGGAAAACCATGTCAGCCTCAGGAAACCCCCTCAGATGAAAATAATTTCAGGCTGCAAGAGTCATAACTAATAAGTCTGTTCTTATGCTTTTATGATCTGAAAGAGAGATGACAGTAGGAGGTAAAAGAAAATAAGTCATGTTGTGACATGGAAAGATGGGGGAAAGACTGTTTCCAGTAGAATCATACCTGTGTAAATGTGGTCATGCCCTCTGCCAGACCTCTCCATTGCTCTTGAACATTTGGAAGACTCTAGGCCATTTTTTTTTCCTTCCAAATCTTATATTTGCTTTGATGAAGATTGGTAGTGCGGTGTGGTTTGCAGGCTGCACAAGCGAACACATTAAATCTTGCAGGCTGTTTCATGCAAGGCATGTGTTACATGTTTGCCGCTGATTGCCATGGATGGGACTCCCTGGTGTGGGTGCCAGCGCTCCTGCACCCGTTCAGGCTGTAACCAGCACGGAAGGGATCCAGTCAATCTAGTTACTGATGAGGGTCTGTGGGAGAGTAGTAGTACAACTTCACCCCAGACTAGAGGTTCCCCCACATTATGGTTTTCCTTTGGTGCATGTGTGGTTTGAATCTTGGCTCTCACCCTCCATTTTTACAGCTCACTCCAGTTAATTTCAAGCCTTTCTTCCCTTTTTTGTTCAGCACAGAAGAAACTTTCACAGGCATAGCCCATTAAAGAAAGTCGTGCTCCATTGACTTGGCTAGTTTTCTGAGGCAGCTGCTGCTGTTGTTACTAAAGGGGCTTGCCAACTTCCCTATTTCTTGCTTGCATTTTGATTCATTATTCATATGGAGATAAAGTGTCTAATCTAATCAAAATATTAAGACTCTGCCTGTGCTTTTTACTGGCTTTTTTTTTTTCTTTTCAACTTTGCAGAAAAGCTAGTGCTGTTTTATAACAAATCTCTCACTATTGGCAATGACACTAAAAAATTAGAGAAGGCGACACGTGTTCCTGTTCTGTTCTTAAGGGAATTGTCTTCTATGCTTTTTCCTTTCTACTGAATGAGAAGACTGACCATGAAGATAGGTGCTAGGTAGGAAATAATCAAGCACACAAGCATTTCAGGAGAGACAGCTAGATGACTTCCACTGAGCATTTTTTTACCTGACTCTTAATCCTTTCAGATTCCCTGGGAATCAGTACTTGCTGCAAGTGCTCTTTTATTTGGAACAATATTCCAGAAAGTTTGTGAGGAAAAATGGACAATGTCAAAATGCCTCGAAATAATTCCCTACAAACCTTACCAGAATTTTGGTAGGGGTGAATTAAACTTAAACAGACTTTGTAGATGGTGATTTCTACGTAGGGCACAATATCCTCCACTGTGCAGCAGAGCATGTTCTTTCACAAACAGAGAACAAACACTTCTGGAAATGTCAGAGGCTGTCCACAAACTCTTACACACTTCTAGACATTAATACGTCTCTATAACAGGTATCATTATTTTTGTTTCGTTTGTTATTACTATCTAAGTTCATAATACAAAGGCAACACATCTTGAATTTGGAGGATACTTATCTTGGCAAAATCATTATGGCCTAAGTAAAAAAATCAGAATGATCTTGAATCAGCTCTCCAATCTTCTACTGATGTCATGCTCAAACACTATGATACAGTACTTAGAAAAGAAGTAGACAAATGAGCAAACTGGGATCAGCAACAAGATGTCTGAGCAACCACTAATGATATGAGTAGTGTTCAACATGATGAGAACCCAGTCTGGAAGTGACAGTATTGGTATTATCATAAGTAATACTGTAGGAAGTAGTATTCATGGTACATCATCTGAATAACCACTTTTGACTGTTTCAAGGACCTTACAGCACGTGACAGCTGTAGATATGTGAATATGCCTATGGGTATTTGTTCTGCAGTGTTAGTAGTTATTTGCTAGCAGGTGATGTTATTTCTGGACAGCTTGTGCCTTGAACACAGTCTGACAAACCTGGCACCAAAAAAAGTCCTGTGTTTCATTCACACAGAAAGTGAGCAATATTTCCTAATAGAAATAAGTAGTTATTCCGAATTTCATTCTTCTGATCTGGGAAATGAACACTTTTCTTTAGCTACAGACTATCTTTCTTTATGGCCTCTTTACAAGATCACGATCATTCACCCAATAAGCTCTGCAGAGGCCAAGGACCTTAGCTTGAGTTCCCCTGTGGCATGGTCTCCAGGAAGATGAAGGTCAGCCTCTCTGATATTGATGCAAGTCTAGTCTGTCACTACCCATTCAGCTTCTGCATACTGCAGCAGCTTTCCAGGGTGGAGCAAAATCAAGGATTTTACGCAAAGCTAATTTTTAGCTCTGTTTCAAGCTCTGAACCAGAAAACAAGCATTTGTCTTCTCCACCTGCTTCAAAACTTCAAGTCAATAGTTTATCTCACAAATACAACAAATACAGCAGGAAGTAGGAATTAGAAATAGGAATTATTATTCCTTCTGCTTCTCTTTATTTCTTTTCTCTGTCTTCCATAAGCAGACAAACAAATTCCAAATTTTGCTTTAGAATAGCAGCAAAACACTTACTGTGAGTAGAAAACTTTGGGGGAAATTCAAAAGAACCCTAACAGACACCATTATACCTAACTAGACATGCTTTCGAGGAGATTGTTAGCCAGTTTATGAAATTCTGCACAAGTTCTCTGGTCCACACAAACCACGTCTTGTAAGCAACTTTTGGACCAGTATTATTATAACCTTCAGTCAACTACACCTTTCAAAAGCATCCTGTAGCTTTCATGGAATAAGTGTAACAAAAAGCAGTTGTCTCATATGAAACATGGATGAAAACCTGGTAACAATCAGAGATGTTCAAATGGTGGAGCAAATTGACAAGAAAGTATTTACTGATCATCCTGTTCTTTCATCTAAAGGTGGATATAAGAGATACAAGGAAGACATGCCAGCTAGTGCAGGTGGAAGAAACCTCAAACTCTTAAGCCCACACCACTTTTTTGTGTCAGCTCTTCATGTTACGCCAATAACTTCCTTGCCATCATGGCAGTGTCGTCACAGCCAAACTTCCAAAGGATATTGCATAGCCAAGGTTAATTATTGGCATTGTACTGCCTACTCCAACCTGGCAAGGGCAGAAGGTCCTACAGGCAGAATTATTCTCCCTGTTTGGTACTCCGGGACCAGCTGGAGTTGATGTCAGTGGCACAACTACTGGCATAAAGAAATAAAAGATTTTGAGGTGCATGCAGAGAGGAGACAGGAATGCTAAAGAGATTTCATTTCTTTATTTCTTTCCTCTTTCTTGAAAGCAAAAAGCCCTAGAGAAACATTTAAGTTCTACCATAAATCTATATAAGCAAACTTTTCTCTACATAGAAAACAATTTGTATTTGTGAATGCACTTGTGTGAGCATGCATTCTGTTTATAAAGCTTATTGCATACTCGTTTGCAGCTGAACTGGCTTAACTATTCCATTATTCAATTGTACCATTTAAATATGTGGGTTGATCTGTTCTAGAAAATCTTTCAAATTTGTTTTCCTCAAAATGGGGGCACTGGAGCATTATGATCTGCAAGTGATGTGAGAAAATTAGGTTCAGTTTTGTGAGCTTGCTTGCTTTAAATGAAATTCAGTTGTAAATACAAGAGTCAAATGTTGTTGGGAGAATGGTTTTGCTTTAGGTCAGGCCTGTTTTGTATTTGTTGCTGAACACACACAGGCAGGAGAATTCATGCTGCACTGCAGTAAAACCTAAAATGCCATTAGAATATATTTGTGACAGCATGAGAAGAAAGCATTACACTCCAGGATTTTTGCATGAAAAATTAAGAATATGAAAATGAAAGAAATTACCTTTACTTTTTACTTATTTACTTGTTTGGGATTTTGCATAGAATCAAAGAAAGCCATTGTTTTAACTCACATATTCTCATATGCATCCCAGTGGTGCCTTATAACCTTTTTAATGAATACCTTCTTCTGTCATTACAAGGCCTGATTCTGTCAAAGATTTTCTGTTCCTGTTGTACATAAAAGAGTCATAGTTTCATCCATGGATTTTTTCCTTTTCCTGTGAACCACACTGATTTATCACCTGTGACCAACACAGTGCCTTATTTCCTTGCCAATAATTGGACTTTTTCAAAACATGGTAAAAGTCTGGAGAGGGGGAAGGAGGCAGAAGAATGCTTCCTGGAAGGAGCCCAGCATTAATATGGGGACAACTATGGAGAAAACTGAGGTGACCACCATGCTTCAGTCTTTCACAGCTCTCAGTTATGCATAGACGTACACACTCTAATGAAGTAGAAAGGGGGAAAGATATCTTTCCTTACCCTTCCCTCTCACTCCTGCATAATTCCTCTTACTGTTGTTAAGTGTCTGTTTAAAAGCCACAGTATATTTTGCAGGTGCCCTAAAGCTTGTCTGACCAACGCATAACGGTGAGGCTGAGGTTGTCATATGGAGCAATTTATAACCCTGGCTTACCTGTACCCATTCAAACAGACTGGACGAAATCTCACTACATCTAAATGCCAGCCAAGGAAGAGGAATGAAAGCCAGAGCATAGGAGGGTAGAATTATATCCTGAAAAGTCACCGATTCTGACAAGAATTTAGGGATTGTCATGCAGAAGTCACTCAGTGGGAACTTCAAATTGGATGCCATAGGTAATGTACATTAGTAGTGAGGGAGGAGGAACAGAAAGACCCTTTATTAATTGATTTATTTATTTACTTATTTATTTGTTACCTCTGTATACATCACAGGAAGAACCAAGAGAGGAACACTGTATCCCGATGTGGTCGCTAGACTGGAGAAAACTGGAACAGATACAAAAATCTGTTACAAAAATAATTAAAGGGCTGGAGTACATGCCTTCCTGTGGGAGACCTGAAGAACTGAATCTGTTCTGCTTATCAAAAGATGACTGAGAGATGAATTGATTACAAAATGTTTGCGTTAATGAGGAGAAAATAGAGCTCTTTCATCTAGCAGAGAAAAGCATAACAAGAATTAATGACTACAAGCTTCAGCCACACAAATTGAAATTGGAAATTTGGCACATATTTTTAAAAATGAGGTTGATTAGCCAATAGTTTAAAACTCCTAAAGGAGATGCTGCATGCTTTGGTTATGCTTAAATGAAATGCTGAAACTGTCTGTAGGGCTACTAGTTGCAGATCATAGAATCATAGAATCGTAACACCCATGCCACGATGCATAAGTGCCGAGCCAGGACATGATTGTTCTGCTTCTTTGCATCTGTTCTAGTGTCTATCTACATCACTGCATTCTTAATCTCTCCCTCCTTATTCTCCCTAACAGTCCTTGTCCTTGGATGCCGTTAGCATTGTTTGAAATACAGATTTGGAAGTTCATGCTTGAGATTTCTCTTCATAAAAGAACTTTAATCAAGATTTTTTTAACTTTGGCCCTTCACCTTGCATCTTATGTGGCATAAGACCATGTTTTATGGGATTTTCCCTTTGCATTACACTTTGTTTTGCATGTGACAGCAAGGCCATGGCTTGGGATAATCAACCGTGTCCAAGCTGCAGGCCAGTGCCATGAATGCTTGTTTTGTCCCCCCAAATCCATTTATTCCCTTTGACGTCCAAGCCAGACAGGGAAGGAAATACTTGACCTCAGGCAATAGAGGGAAGTTGTTGTGCAAGTTCACCATTGGCTATGCGCTTAGTGATGGGGTCTACTATGCCAGGTATTTTGAATTCCACTGTCAAATAATCAGGTTCAATCCCAAGTCCTGCTTCCTTGAGCATCAACACTTAATAACTGGCGGTGGGATCTCCTTTAGAGTGAACCAACAAAATCCTTCTGAAATAAAACACACTTGTGTGGTTCAGAGTACTTCTCCAAAGAATTTTCTCTTAATGGGTAGTAAGGATGAGACTGGGATTTACACCACTGAACATATAGTCCTCTTAACACTATCCCAGCAGGTTTTCCATCCTCCAGCATCACTGGATGTGCTGTGAACACTACATGTTCTCATGCCACACTCCAGGGCAAAAAAAGAGACTAGTTTTGGTTTTATCCTATAAATACACCATTCTCACAGGATACAGCACAGACCTCACATTGTTTTTATATTTTAAATTGAAAAAATACATAACAAGTGAAAATTGTGTCTTAGGACCATGGGGACCTATGGAGTTGTTCCAAGAATTATGGAATGAAGATGTAGTGAGTTCACTGTAGAGGGGCCAGCTCAAACTGTGAGCTGCAACCACTCTGTAGTACTTGATCTGTCGGCCAGGGATTATTCCCAAGAGTGGACACATTTAACAGCATATGAATAACCATCTGTGCTATGTTGTAAACACCAAAAGAATTAGAAACAGACCATACCTATGACTGTTGCTGCAAAGAGAGTCTGCAAGAAAGACAAGGTTGTTAATGTGCACTGTGGTGCTGCAGGGACTGTCACTACAGTGAGTGCATCCTAAATGGAAAAGAGGATATTGAAACTGAACAACCCAATACTTTTTCTGAGACCAGTTTGTTTCTTACAAGAAATGAATATCATCTAGATCTCCATGGAAAGGATACCCACCAAAAAGATTACATGATTTATCACCAGTAAGGGTCACAATTACATGATTAGGATGGATGACACATGCTTTTTTGTGTGTTGGGTTTTTTTCTCTTTTTCTTTCAGCCTTTTGTGAGCTCTTACACATTTCTGACCACTCAGCCAGATCCTCTGTGCTTTGCCATCTTTGACTAGTCTGGCAGGGTTAATAAAAATGGTATAAATAAGTAATCAGATAGTAATGCTGCATTGGCAGGCAGGTCCCAAAATGCTAAGCGTTTATGCTGATTATCCTTCAGATGCTTTCATGTCTAAGAATTCGGCATTTCTCATGGATTCATGTATTTGCTGCAACTGTGACAGTACATGCTTACTGAGTTTCTCTTGATATAATAAAATCCTGGAAAGAAAATGGTTGACAGTGTTGTGAATTCATCGAGAGGTAGACTTGCCTATGAAACAATAAAGGTGCCACAAAAAGTGTTAAAATTTCTGCAGATGGAATCTCATGGAGCTGAGATGCCAGGGCCTGCAGATCCAGGCCAAAGGGACTACAGAGGAAAACACTAAATTATAGCAAGAAAATATAACCTTTATTTCTTGAATCCTGCCTATGTGCAATTTCAAGTTGCAGCAAGACAGCAGCTATGAAGATTTCTCAGAAAAGAATAGCTAGGGATTCCTTGACTAGTAGCCACACAGACCCTGTGGGTAAGTGAGTGAACTGCAGCTGGTGAGAAGGTGCAGGCATTTCCACTGGATGTTCCCTGAGCCATCCTGTTGCCTTCTGCTCCCCTTTCATCTTGCACTTCTTGTGCAAAATACAGCATGCAAATGCAAGTGCAGTAAGGAGGCAGGGGTCAGATTTGACTCTGGCAATAAGGACCCTACCTCCAAGCCACAGCTGCTGAGGCAATGTCTTGAGAGGGTCTAATGAGGTATGAGGTTGTCTCTAAACAAGCCAAGCAGCACAAGCCAAGACAACAACTCTGTGGCAAGAAGAACTGCCAAGTATTCAGGGTGATACCGCGACTGCGCTGCTCTCAAGGCATCAGGCATGTACAGGCTCCTTGGCATGTCCTGAGCTGAGAAGCAGCTGTGGAAGTCACTGCTGCCATGGACTTAGCCAGACCAGCTTGTGTCAGCTGCAGTAGACCACTCTCCAGTGCCAACGATACCTGCAGTGCAACAAAGTGAAGCCTTTCTTGCTGTTCAGAAGGACCTCGGCTTGGATGGACAGGCAGAGAATATGCATCCTGCCAACTACATGGTGGGCAACCGTATGCAAACAAAGCCTGTTTCAACCTTCCGTGTGCCCATCATCCAGAGATAGTATAGGCTACATACAGTTATCATCTCAGAGCCTCTAACTTGCACAACAGAAGGAATTAGAGGTTACCAGATTCCAAATAATAAAAGCCATCCTCTTTCTATTCTCAGCTATACTTTCATGTCGGTCATCTAACATGTCGCATAACAGGTGAGCCAGCACAGATGTCAATGAATGGTACTTTTATCTTTCTTCACCATCAGACTTTTCTCATTTGTAGTAGAGATCCAGCAATGATATCAAAGTGCAGTTTTGGCTTTTATTGTAAACCATGCAATATTTGATGTGTGTTTCTAAAATTGGACAGAAATAAACTAGAACCATAATTTGACCGCACACAATAGCACCATCCCACCCCCCCAATATACTAGTATATCCCAAATATCAGTGTTTTTAAGAAAAATACTTGTGTTCAGATTATGGGGGTTTTTTTGAATGACTGGCCTGGCAGAACAGTTTTGCTCAAGAGTACAGTCTGACAGAGCTGAGAAGTGACAAGGTAACAGTGCAGACGAAACAAAACTTCTGTTCAGTGGAAAAAACCCAACAGTGGGATCTTTTTAACAACCCACCCTATTAAGTTCATCAAACAGAAAGTTGAAGAGAGGAAACCAAGTAATGAGCAGTAAGATGTTTTATGGGAAATACAAAACTAAGAAGCAACATTGTGTATACTTGAATTTCTCCTACTGGCACCTCACCTTTTGACCAATAGTACCTAGAAAGACACTTTCCTGGGAGAAGTGCCGGTCCCTTCAGCCACACACTCAGCCTCACACACTTTTTGCTCAGTCAGGGCAGGTAGTGGGCACTGGAATTAGAAACAGTCCTCATCCAACCAGAATATCCACTTGCTTCAGTATGTACACTGCTTGTGGCTTCAGCCTTATACTTGTAAAAGTCCATCTTTCTTGGAAATCTTTCCATGGATTCAGAGCCACAGGCATGACCTTGCGAAGCTTGTACTATTAATGAAATCATTAGACTCATCATAGAAGCTGATCCTTAACTTACATATATTTCAGTTTCCTAAGTTCAGAGTCAGCTGTGCTAGGTTAACGGTTGGACTTGATGATCTTAAAGGTCTTTTCCAAACTAAACAATTCTATGATTCTATGATTCATGCAAATGACAGCATGATATAGAAACACAGTGGCTGTTCATTCAAAAAAGAACACAACAACCCCAATTTCAAAGAGAGGAAGAAAGCTCTCATTTTGACACTACTCCAAATATAAAGCCTTTTGGTTTCTTCTTTGCGTTATTAAAGCAATAGATCATGGCATTGAAATGACTGATGAAAGAATATACTTTACTTTTTATTATTGCAGATTAATATGAGTGATGAACTTAGAGACACATGTACTGAACTCTCCTATTCATGTGAATAGCAAAGACAGAGTCTGTGTGAGCAGGCAAGGCTTACTGCAATTTGTCTGAAGAAGATGTTATTATTTTGGTAAATTAGCACAATTTGCAGGAAGGGCAAAAAGTGCTGAGAAAGAGGGATGAAACACAGACACAGGGAGGTGGGAGGAAAACTTGGTGGACACTGAATGAACACATGATTTGTGCCCTGACCTGACTAACTCCGGGAGGGGATCGTATCAGAGGGACTCCTGATCAGATTTGTGTTAGTGATTTGCTCCCTGGCTTTAAAGAATATGGTTCACCTGGCTCTTTCGATATCTAAAATGATTAGGTATATAAAACAGGCATTCAAAAGGTTTTACATAACTGCCTGGATCCTCCTGACTTCTGAAAAAGTAATCCACCAATCTGACTATGTGGAAATTAGCTTTAAAGTGCCAGCCTCTTCTGTAAAACATACACATTTAGGGACTTAAATACAAGTGAAGTTGCAAATTCACTGTCTCAAGATCAGAGTTTACACGCAACAAGGCAGCTGGATCCCGAGCGGGAGAGAGGGTCAGTGGTAAGCCTGGCTGCCTCCAGATTTTGCAGTGCATTTCTGTGGGGCTATCTGTTTTATTAGAGCTGTGTGGTTATTTATAGAGCAGTGCCTGAGACTTGAGATCTAGTCACTGTGAAAGGCAAAGCAAGGAGTGCTGGCTGAAAGTGTTGCACTTCAGATGCTTCGTTGGAAGATCTGATGGAAAATTGGATTTTCAACAAGCCTTTTTTTGAGGGAGGTGGATCTGTTTTCCAATGCAACTTTAACACTGAAGCACAAAATTTGCCCAGAGGCAAGAATTGAAAGTTCTGTATTTCAAAATTTTGCCAGAGTACCTCATGACACCTATAATCCAGTTGCATCATCCCACCTTTCTCTGCCAAACCACATCTCCCATGATTCACTGAAGCTGAGAACACCCAGAATACGCTGTCTCTTTTTTCTGATAAAGACCATATGATGCATCAGCCAAGGCATAAAATAGCCTGCTTATGTACAGAAAGGGATTACGCATATATCAAAGCTATACTACCTGTGCAATACCCTGGAAGTGTTTCCGAACTGAAATATTTCAGGGCTCCACAATTTTTTCGATATTTAAAATTTTACAGTCAAAACAAGCAAACAAAACCATAAGCTGCTGATGTTGTAACAGGCAAAGGGCCAGAAAGAAAACAGAGGTACAGGAAGGTGAAGGGTTCTGACCCAGAGATTGAGTTTATTTTCTGGAACTCTTCATTGCTTAGCATACTTTTGTGCTTCACAAGGTCTAAGACTGGAAGCGAAGTCGAGGGAGGCACCAGAGCAGGCTGTCAGGATGGAACATTAGTCATATCATCAGTCTATGCTTAAATAATTCCCATGTGTGCTGTTACACTAAGTTGAATATACTGGGTCTTATTTTTGGCTGTGTTACACTTACATGAAATCATTGAAATTAAGAAATTGTACTATATGTGTTTTAGAAAAGAATGAAGCCTATTATTTTCTTCACTAAAAAAAACAACAAACAATTTGTAATTGGTAACTCTGTACCTTTAAACACATGGATCAACCTTTGTCTTTTCCTTGGGGAAAATAAAAAACCCAGTGTTTACTTCTATGAGCCTGCAGTTATTTGGGAGAGAGAATCAGAGATCAGCTGTCATTGCAGAGAATGTCAGAGGAATATGTGGCAGCAAGCCATAGCAAGGAGGTTAAATAAAAAAAAAAAACAAACAACCTCCATCATGCAACTATTTTGTTCACATTGTCAGAGAGACATTAATGTTTAAAGTAGCAGGTCATTATGATCCTTGGGGAAAAGGTGTAATGTTTACATTCATAAAAGTACCTCCTGTAGCATCACATATACAGCAGAGCTGGTGCAGAAAAGTAGTAAGACTACAGAGGGGAAAGAGGAGCCATGATCCAGTCAGAGTTATTTCCTCCCCTCTCTCCTTCTATGTATCACCACCTGCTTCCAGAAGGATAAAACCAAGAATTTGCAGGGAGCGATATGATCTCTTAATGCCCCAGCCGAGTAAGCTGGGGAACACAGAGGTCAATGGGATAAGCCAGCAGCAACAGGAGCATGAAGGACTCCAATGCCAGACCAATGCCACCCCCACCTCAGCTGTAGACTTTATTTTCCGTCTGTCATCTGACTTTCTTCCCAATTAACAGTAATGTTAAATTGCTTACCTTTTTCCTTCACTCAGCCTTTAACATCCACATTCACATTTTTACCTTTTTGTTCACTTACTCCTGCTCCAACAAAACCCTGCCCTAAAATGTTAAAAATGACAGCCAAATGATAAAATAAAAGGTCATCTGTGATGCAAACAAGGTGTTTTGCCAAACTTCTCTCAGTTCACAATGTTTATCTGTCGCATTACATTTCCCAGCTCTGCTTCCATCTTGACCAGTCAGATAATAAACTCCCCATAAAACAGACTCTGTCCTGTTTGTATAGAAATCTAGGTCTGGCTTGGAGCCTCAGATGCCGGTCTTTACATGAATGGAGTTGCTAAGCTACAAAGTTTAGCTGGTACCTTATATTTCAACAGTCTTTAAGAAAAATAGATGCTTAGAATAGCTACAATGTGGAGTCATGCTTCCACTCACCTTTATCAGGGGCAACCCAGAGGCACAGGACACCCCATATAACAACAAACAGCAGCAGCATCTTCTATGTTGTGAGAAAAGGTGACCTTTTGGAAGTCAACAGAAGACCCTCAAACGTCTCCTTTCTAAAGTGGCGGGGCAAAAGCCAATACAATTATTTCCCATTTGTTCCCCCCTCAATACACCATTTCAATGTGTGACACGTTTCCACTGGAAGTGTTCAAGACCAAGAATGTAGCCAGAGGGAAGGAGGGAGTGGGTATACTTATAAATAATAGGACACAGAACAGCTAAGGTAAAGAAAACAGCTGTGATGAAAAAAGGCAGATGAATCCTCATGATACAAAGCTCAACACAAACGGTAACTATTAAGATTTAGGATAAGAGTGTTACTCAGGCATATTATCATATAGCTGTCTCCTGTGAAAGCTATTTCATCTCATTTTGAAGATGTGGATAAATGAGTTGACAAATGTTATTTCTGAAATTGTGGTGAATTTTATGTTTCACAGGCAGGGCAGCTGGCAGGTTTTGAGACAGCCTGCTAGATTAGACTGTATTCACACAAATCACTGCAAAGAGGCTGCACTATAACGTATCGCTGTATCACACCTCTACTGTTATGCCAAGCTTCTTGAACTGTTGTTTTTTTCCAAAAAGACAGAATGCTGAACTCTGATGAATATTGATTAGATTGAGTGTGGACTTGGTCCAGGCTATAAAGGCAGATTTGTTGACTGAAAACATGAGAATTTTTCATTCAGATCTTTAATCTCAGCATCCCATTCCTGCTGGGGCAGACTTTCAAAGACACAGGTGAGATGCATGATAAAGAATAGCGTCTGGACTGAGTAATCTTGTAATAAATTATGAGCAGTTCTATGGCCAAGAAAAAGTCCTTTATTGTAAAATTTCATTTTAATCCAGCTACTCTCCATACCTGAGCTTCTGTATGTCATTTTTCATAATCAAGGATCTTTCTCCTCTTTATTTTTTTTTTTCCATACTTCTAAATTTTCTTGTTAAAACTTCTTTTTTGTGTATGTGTCTCTTTACCATTTTTCTACTCTTCCCACACTGGATTTTCTCCTGAAATCTACTTTATAGTATGCCAGCTTTCTTTGCTGTTACATATTTTTAGATTTTCCTCATCATCAGAGTCCTTTGCTAGTTTTCGATTCTCTGCTTGAAAAGACATTTGAGGATTCTTCTTTTCTTTTCCACACTTCATATAAAAGCTAAAAAGCACAGGTTCTGATCAGGAAGAAAGGTCAGTTGCTAATAGGAAAGGTTGCATTACAAATACACTTCTACATAGTACTGTCACGCCAATCACAGCAAAGGACACGCCGGCACGTTGGACACCTCTTTTGTTCTGAAGGAATGTTCCCTCCTGCTATCAAATCTTCAGATGCAAATAAGACTTCTCAGATGGCACAAAATAATTTCAAACAGACCCAGAGGCTGATAAACATTACCAAAAAAATATAATTAGAAAAAGCTTTGGAAAATAACTGGAGATTAATTAAAATGTCCTTTGCTGTAGAGTGCAGACCAGCGAGAGGAAATTTAGGGCATGGGATCATTTTCCAGTGGCTACAGCAGGGGATGGGGAGATGAGATCTGGACTGTTTGTTTGTTTGTTTTGCTTTGCTTTATTCTTTCACCCAGTCTCATGTGGCCTTGGGCTAGCTGGACAACTTGCTGTGCCTTGGTTTCTCCCTCCTAATTACTGTTTTCCAGTAAGTTACATAGATCTATGGTCTATGACATTTCCAAAGCAAAATGAAAGAATGGGAAATGGCACTTTAGATTCAGTGTCTCTTCTTAAAGCTCTATTAGTTACTCTTAACATCTTGCTTTTAGTTCAGAGTTGGAAGGACTTTAGAACAATTAAACCAAAACTCACTTGAACTTCGGTATTTTTCTGCAGACTTCCAACTAAAACTACACCGCTCTTTAACCCAGGTTCAAGCTAGCTGAATTTTCATCACAGAACAACCTGACAAAGAAATCTCTGAATTAATTGTAAAAAGTTTTAGTATTTATAATATTCCCAGGACTCAGAATAGGAAGGGGAGAGCTAGAGTGGTTGTAGTCTGGGTTCGCCTTCCATTGCTATGGTGTAATGTGCTCAGAGACAAGATTTATGAGCAGCTAAGTTACTCTGCAGCCCTGCTACAATTTCGTGTTTCAAAGTTCTCTCTGTTTTCTTCCTAGACTACAAGATGTTCTCATTACTGTTATATCAACAATCTCCTCATAAAATTTGTGGTGCTTGATATTTACTGGGTGTCCTTCAAGAACACACAGTGATGGATAGATGGTAGATGGAAAGAAGGAAGCAAGGAAAGAAGGGAGGAAAGAAGGGAAGAAAGAAGGCAGGCAGGCAAGCAGGCAAGTGAGAAGATAGTTAACAAAAAAATACTGGCAATCAAAAACAGCTTCC